>NC_079229.1:5936949-6094762 GCF_029633865.1 Lampris incognitus
GAAAGCCGCTTAACGAGACCGGAGGAGGCGAGACGCTGTCACGTACTCCCCGGCACGAGCCTCAACTCTCTCCCGAGCGGGTCGAACTGCTCGCGAAGTAGCGTGTGTGTGTGGGGGGGGGGGGGACACACGAACAGAATTGGTGGGGGGGGGGGGAGAAAAGGGGCGCAAGAGTTGTGATGCTGGTGGTGGGGGGGAGGGAGGGAGGGATGCGTCAAGTGCGGTGCGTGCACCTCGCAGCGGCATCCGCGCGGTTGTGGAGGCGGAGGGAGCGCGCCTCAGGACGGGACCAGCATCCCCCTCCTCGTGTCGCTTCGCCGGCTTGTGTGCGGCGACAGCCCCCCGGCCGCCCGAGCCAATGGCGAGACGGCGGCTGCGCGACGACGATTACAAATCTCGGCCCCTCATTGGCTGCACGCGCGAGCAGCACCGCCCGTCCCTCCCATGCACACGTCCGCGGGTCCTACCAGATGCGCGCCCGCCCGCCTCCTTTACGCATCTCCCCCCTGCACCAAACGCGAGCTTGTGAGACGCAAAAAGGAGAAGCCGTGGCAACATCACGCCAAGTTGTGTCGTTGTGTGCAAGCGTGTAGGGTGCGCACGCATGCACGCGCGCGCACGCGCGCGCGCGTATAGACCGGCCCTTCCGGTGCCAGGCCTGCACTGACGAAGCCGTAGTCATACGGTACGCGTTACTGTAGGGGGACCTGGGGGGGCCCCTCTGTGTAGAGAGGGGTGTAGCGTACCGACACTCCATACACGTGTATGTGTGTTGCGTCACAGTGGGGGTTCTTCACGCAGCCGGTACCGACACGCCTCACACGCGCGCTGGGGTTCGGCAGAACAAGCACCTCTGGGGACTCCTGCGCACCCGTTTAAGGCCGCAGGGCGAGAGAGATTTAGAGAGACACCCATACGGGAGGTGACTGTAAACAGTAAATACTCCCCCCCCCCTCCTCCTCCTCCCTTTTCTCCCCAGTTGTGCCCGTCCGATTACCCCACTCTTCCCAGCCGTCCCGGTCGCTGCTCCACCCCCCCTCTGCCGAGACCACCACATGCCTCCTCCCATACATGTGGAGTCGCCAGCCGCTACTTTTCACCTGACAGTGAGGAGTTTCGCCGGGGAGGGGGGGAGCGCGTGAGAGGATCACGCTACCCCCCCCCAAACAGGCGCCCCGACCGACCAGAGGAGGCGCTAGTGCAGCGATCAGCACACATACCCCACATCCGGCTTGCCACCCGCAGACACGGCCAATTGCGTCTGTAGGGACGCCCGACCAAGCCGGAAGTAACGCGGGGATTCGAACCGGCGATCCCCGTGTTGGTGGGCAACGGAACAGCCCGCTACGCCACCCGGACTGAGGGGAAATCAGTGAGCAGCAGCACAGTATTGTGTTGTCAGAGGGGAGGGTCTGAATGGGGGAACAGAGTCCTGGATCCGTACTGGGTCCGTACTGGGCGAGTCGGTTCCCTAAGAAATCAGATTACAGCCATGTTCAGTCCAAACAGCGCAAACAAGTTTTAATCTTTTTTGTTTTTTTTTTATACAGACACAACTTCATTTTCACCTTTGTCCCGTTTACAAGGCACGCTCACCCCGACCTTCGCTCTTAACAATGGAGTCCGGAGACACAGCGCATGCGCAGAGCGCTGCCAAAAGGTGGAGCTTATCGACGCAGTTTAATACCACTGGTTCATTTGCATAGTAGTAAGCTAGTCAGCCCCTCTACAAAAATAACATCCGATAGTAACGATAAGTAACAATCATAATCATAATAATAATAATAATAATAATAATAAAAAACACTTTTATCCTGAGTACTGGCAGTATAAAATAACAACAATACACGTCAGAGGTCTACTTCCGGGACGGGGCACATGGCCTAATACGTGTTAACACTGATAAATCATAAAGATGCTCTCCTGGTGAGGGTCAAGGCACAGACTCCTTTCTCTGCTGCTGAATATGCATATTTACACACCGATGAGCACCACACAGACGTGACACGACCCCACGACCCCACGCTATCATCTCTGGCAGTGAGGGGGTGGGGGTGGGGGGGGGGTCGCTACAGACACAAGAGCAACGAGAGAGGAGGCGACAGACAGAACGCGGTGCGAGCCCATCGGTCTCTCCGGCCGCCGTGGCGTCGCCGCGGGGAGAAGCTGCGCGTCCCCCCCGCCCCCCCCCCTCGCCGGCCATAACGTGCAGACGGCGAACTGGTGGACTCCTTCAATATCAGAGAAACTCTCTTTAGACCGCACGTCCTCTGTATCTGCCGTAGTAATAATAATACATGTTCATATGAGATGTGTTATAGCAAAATACACCCCCCTCCCCTCCCCTTCCCCTCCCCCCCCCAAAAAACACTTATAAAGTACAATACCAAAAAATATTGCATTAACCGCTATTTATTATTTTAAAATCCTATTTACAGAGAGAGGCACGTCTACCCTTTAAACGTAAGAGAATAAAAGCGGGGCGTTTTCTTCTTCTGGGGCCCGAGTGTCTTCCGCCAGACGGACGAGGAGGCTCGGCGGCGGCGGGACGGCTGAGACGCGGAGCTCTCGCAGGACGCCGGCGGCTCCTCGGAAGACTCCCGCGCTTCACGGGTCTCCGTCCGGGGGTGGAGGCTGGCACAGCTTGTAGAGCCTGGTGACAGGGACAGGGAGAGAGAGAGGAAGGGAGAGATGAGCCTCCGCCGGATTCACAGCCGGAGCTACGCGCTAACGTCTGCGGCGCGTCACGCCCACACCCGCGAAGGCGAAGCGCGGTCCCCATCTGGAGCCCGATCACAGATCCGGGAGCGACTCTGGACTTGTTTATTTTGCACATTTCCTTTTCCCTTTTCTCCCCAGTTGTATCCGGCCAATTACCCCGCTCTTCCCAGCCGTCCCGGTCGCTGCTCCACCCCCCTCTGCCCATCCGGGGAGGGCTGCACACTACCACATGCCTCCTCCCGGACATGTGGAGTCGCCAGCCGCTTCTTTTCACCTGACAGGGAGGAGTTTCGCCAGGGGGACGTAGCGCGTGGGAGGATCACGCTATCCCCCCCCAGTCCCCCCCCCAAACAGGCACCCCGACTGACCAGAGGAGGCGCTAGTGCAGCGACCGGGACACACACCCACATCCGGCTCCCCACCCGCAGAGACGGCCAATTGTGTCTGTAGGGACGCCTGCCCAAGCCGGAGGTAACACAGGGATTCAAACCGGCGATCCCCGTGTTGCTAGGCAACGGAATAGACCTGGACGCCCCGAGGATTTGTCTGTTTGTAGTTCAGCCTAAACTTAAATCAGTAATGAAAGGCTGCAGGGGAGTAGCGCTGCAACTCCAGCTCCAGTGTCTAAAGACTAACACCGCCCGTCTGCATACGGGTCAAACTGGCCTCACAGTTTAACCCCTCCCAGCGCCGCCCACTCGTCTCCACCCAGCGCCATTCCCTCGTCTCTACCCGGCGCCGCCCACTCGTCTCCATCCAGCGCCGCCCACTCGTCTCCACCCGGCGCCGTTCCCTCGTCTCCACCCAGCGCCGCTCCCTCGTCTCCACCCAGCGCCGCCCCCTCGTCTCCACCCAGCGCCGCCCACTCGTCTCCACCCAGCGCCGCTCCCTCGTCTACACCCAGCGCCGCTCCCTCGTCTACACCCAGCGCCGCTCCCTCGTCTCCACACAGCGCCGCCCCCTCGTCTCCACCCAGCGCCGCCCCCTCGTCTCCACACAGCGCCGCTCCCTCGTCTACACCCAGTGCCGCCCCCTCGTCTCCACCCAGCGCCGCTCCCTCGTCTCCACCCAGCGCCGATCCCTCATCTACACCCAGTGTCGCTCCTTCGTCTCCACCCAGCGCCGCCCCCTCGTCTCCACCCATTGCCGCTCCCTCGTCTCCACCCAGCGCCGCCCCCTCATCTCCACCCAGCGCCACTCCCATCGTCTCCACCCAGCGCCGCCCCCTCGTCTCCACCCAGCGCCGCGCCCATCGTCTCCACACAGCGCCGCTCCCTCGTCTCCACACAGCACCGCCCCATCGTCTCCACCCAGCGCCGCGCCCATCGTCTCCACCCAGCGCCGCTCCCTCCTCTACAGGGCAGAGATAACGAGGAGGTCCGTCTTGTGTAGCACCAGTCCTTAGTCTGGACTGGATAAGAACACGTCCCACTTCACAAAGTACGCTCATACAACTCTGAGGAACAATCACCTACACTGCACAAATTATGACATAGACCCACAGAGAGTACCCCCCCCCCTCAGAGTACCCCCCCCCCAGCCTCCCAACACCAATCATTCCCCTACTTAACTGTATTTGTCAATTTCACTAAAAGGTTCAAAAGGGCTGACCGTCACCCAAAAGCCCATATGTCATAGCCGAGTGGCTGAGAGAGTCCTTGTCCTTATCCGGGTGCGGGTGAACCCAGGGAAACCGCATGGCGTCACACACAAACACACACACACGCACACACACACGCCGGCATGCCAAACACAAACAACAGCACTGCACTAATGAACTCAAGTATCTTAAAAAAAAAAACATGAATGAGGACGAGTAGAGGGAAATTGGCCTTGCTATCATTCTTAAGTGGATACAAATGGATCATATACATGGACACGACTGCTACTTTGAAGATTAACAAATTATCCGCCCACTGGCGCCGGCGATCCCTGGTTTATCGCCAGCGACGATCACTGTGAAGCTTTGATTTCAGCGTGCGGATCCTCTCTTATCTTCATTGTACTTTTTTTTTTTCCTACCGGATTTTTTCCCCCCTTTATCTCCCCAGTTGTATCTGGCCAATTACCCCGCTCTTTCCGAGCCGTCCCAGTCTCTGCTCCGCCCCCTCTGCCGATCCGGGGAGGGCTGCAGACTACCGCATGCCTCCTCCCGTACATGTGGAGTCGCCAGCCGCTTCCTTTCACCTGACAGTGAGGAGTTTCACCAGGGGGACGCAGCGTGTGGGAGAATCCCGTTATTCCCCCCTGAACAGGCACCCTAACTGACCACAGGAGGCGCTAGTGCAGCGACCAGGACACACCCACATCCCACCCGCAGAGACGGCCAACTGTGTCTGTAGGGACGCCCGACCAAGCCGGAGGCAACACGGGGATTCGAACCAGCGATCCCCGTGTTGGTAGGCAACGGAATAGACCGCTACGCTACCCAGACGCCCCTTCATGATACCTTTTTATGTTTGGATGTGCACACAGCGGTTACCTTGGCACGGATGACGGAGTACGGTCTCTCACTCCGAGGTTCTTGGCCGAATTCTGAACTCTTGCCCCCTAGAAGACAAACAGAGAACAACAACCACAGCGTGGATGGGTTAGACTCGAACAGACACCATCAGACGGAGCTCAGAGTACTATTACAGATGGCGGTGGTTTGGCAAATCTTCCGACGAAAAACCACAAGACACTTCAGCCCTCTCTGTGTCTGGACTTCTTCAACCCCCGAATTTTTGTCCTCCTTAGTGCCGTGACATATTGAGCGGTGTCGGAATTTGCCAAGTCTCCCATGATTTACTTCCTGCTTGGAAATTAATTGCTAAGCGATATTAGCCGAGCTGTTTACTTTCGGAGACTGTGTTTGTTGCTTTGGCAGCAAATACTTTATGGACCAGTCCATCAGGAAAGTGTCAGCGGGTATTGTGGCCTTGCTGATTTGGGCGACATAACTCTCCCCCCGTCGTAGCCTTGGTTGTTGTGCGGACTTGTTTATGGGCGTGCGCTCAAAAACACGGGACGTGCATATTTTAAATGTCCCCGGGCTACGGGGATGAGCTACGACTGGATGCTATGGTAGCTGGAATCAATCTCCGATGATGCCTTTTGTTTAACGGCCTGACTTTCCCTCCAAGTAAGATTGCCTTCTGTCACAGAGCGAGAATGATGGTCGGTCAAACGTGAAAACAGAGGTGTAAATCCTACGAATTTTGCTAAACAGCAACAGCAGCTGTAAATACTGGCGGTGCTTAGGTCACATGGTGTCGGCAGAGACCCCACATGTGTGTACTTTACTGTGGGATGAAATAAGGAGAAGGTAAAATGATGCCTGTGGCGTGTGTGTGTGTGTGTGTGTGTGTGTGAGAGAGAGCTGGATTGCACCCAGTCAGGAATGTGTAACTTTCCTACTGTTCCTCTTCTCTGCTGGCCCTACAGAGCCCTGAGTCAACAAAAACTATGGCGAGCAGAGAGAGTGTGTGTGTGTGTGTGTGTGTGTGTGAGCGCATGCATGAGTAAAAGCAACTCAGCCTCTATCCAACTTAGAGAAACCCCCCCCCCCCCCACACACACACACACAAATCGAATCACCACCCTGAGAGGTCATCAGATCAGTGTCTACTCTCGGATCAGGCAGCGACTTCCCAGAAGTGCACAGGCTGTTCCCCCTTCTCTCTGTGCAAGCACAGCAGTCACTCACTCCGCTGCCCGTCCCGCGCTACGCTAGCATCGCAGGATAATATCAGCAATTATGCGACGCCTATCACATCCATCCATCCCGATGCCTCTGGGCACAGATGCCCCCTAATGTCTCTATAAAGGACGCGGCCATCGCCATACAGGCTCTGCAGAGTGCAGGTGAGCGAGCGTGGAACGATCGAAGAAGACTCTTGCTGTACAGAAACTCAAACAAATGAGCCGACCATGTCTAGCTAGGGACCGTAAACGCCGATGGAGGAAAACGCCGTCTCGCCCGTGTGTTCGCTGCTCACTTGTGTTACGTTCGTGTTGATGTGAGGTAGATGAGAAGTTTTGCATCTGCACACTAAAACGTAATATGGGTGAAACACCCACAACAGGTAAAATCAGATTTCCCTGGGAGTTACTCTATATCAGTGTTTCTCAACCCAGTCCTCGAGGACCCCCTATCCTGCAGATTTCCATTGTAACCCTGCATAGGTAGCCCTGCTTGTACTTACTCAGCCAATCATCTCGCAGCACTTAATTATGCAAGGTGTGCAACATCTGACAAAATTCATTGCTGATTGGTTGAATAACTACAGACAGGTACCTATTCAGGGTTGCAAAGAAAATATGCAGGATAGGGGGTCCTTGAGGACTGGGTTGAGAAACACTGCTCGATATTCAGCGTGTTGAATCAACATCCATACCGTCTCCCCTGAACAACCCTGTGTTTACATCTACTTTTCTCCAGAACAGGATGGATTAGGTATATTTCCTAGTGACTAGAAAAATATGTCTGGGCCTGTATCAAGCATCTCACAATTACTCCAAGGAATTGCACTAAAAGTATAACCAGGACTAAGATGGCGTCTGGTCTATTTCGTCGCCTACCAACATAGGGATCGCAGGTTTGACTCTCCATGTTACCTCCCGCTCGGTCGGGCGTCCCTACAGACACAATTGGCCGTGTCTGCGGGTGGGAAGCTGGATGTGGGTATGTGTCCTGGTCGCCGCACTAGCGCCTCCTCTGGTCGGTTGGGGCGCCTGTTTGGGAGAGAGGGGGAACCGGGGGGAATAGCGTGATCCTCCCACGCGCTACGTCCCCCTGGTGAAACTCTTCACTGTCAGGTGAGAAGAAGCGGCTGGCGACTCCACGTGTATCGGAGGAGGCATGTGGTGGTCTGCAGCCCTCCCCGGATCGGCAGAGGGGGTGGAGCATCAACTGGGACTCGGAAAATAGGGTAACTGGCCAAATATAATTGGGGAGGGAAAAAAGGGGGGGGTGGGGGACAAGATTAAAATACTCCTACCCCAGATTAGGACAACAGAGTTAGTTATGCAGCTTTCCATGGCCACCATCAGCGAGGAGTAGGACTCCTCCTAAGTGAAACTGTGACACTAAGAGAAATTACAACGATGCGTCGCAGTCTTGCCTAGGGTGACACATGCAGCACAGACTTTAAGGGGTAGCCTCTGCCACCAAGCAAATAACATCTCGAGGGTCACGTGGTTGTGCTCAAGCAAAAGTTAGTGAGTTCGCTCTCACTAAGCCCCCTTGAGTCAGGTGCAGACCCATCTGAGAATTATATGCACAATCACATAGGCTGCATCAATCACAGCTTGGGTGTTTATGCCGTGGTATCACTTGCAATTCACAAATACACCCTCGTCCCCAATAGGGGCAGTAATAATAATAGTTAAATATAGCCGTAACCGGCAACGGGTGGGGTCCCAGCATTTAGTGCAATGTGCTTTAATACGTAAGCTTAGTGAAAAGCCCTGAACATGTGTTTCAGATTTCAGGTTGGTATCTCAATATCTTCGTGAGTTATTGCAATATTTTCCCCTAAATGAGTTATTTTCGATAATATGTGATAGGCTTGTTTAACGAAGCCATATAGAAGATCAAAACAATCTGAAAAATCAACTTCTTACGGCTTGGTCCGGAGATGCTCTTTACCAAATTTGGCGACGATTACTCGAAATTCGTAGGGGGAGTAGCGAAAAAACAGATTTAGACATCATTCAAAATGGGGGGGAAATGTTTCCAGACTCAAATGGGTGGCTTCTACCTTCAGATTCATCTGGATCCACAGAATCCAGAAAAAAATAAGAGAGAAATTTGTTTCTGAGACTTAGGATTCAAAAGCTATAGGGCAAAACGTAAAGTGCATTGTTATAGCACCACCATGTGGCCAATTGGTATAATTTTTGGGGGGCTTTCCCCCCCCTTTTCTCCGCGATTGTATCTGGCCAATTACCCCACTCTTCCAAGCTGTCCCGGTCGCTGCTCCACCCCTTCTGCCGATCCGGGGAGAGCTGCAGACTACCACATGCCTCCTCCGATACACGTGGAGTCGCCAGCCGTTTCTTTTCACCTGACAGTGAGGAGTTTTGCCAGGGGGACTTAGCATGTGGGAGGATCACGCTATTCCCCCCCTGAACAGGTACACCGACCCACCAGAGGAGGCGCTAGTGCAGAGACCAGGACACATACCCCCATCCGGCTTCCCACCGGCAGACATGGCCAGTTGTGTTTGTAGGGACGCCCGACTAAGGTGGAGGTAACACGGGGATTCGAACCGGCGATCCCCGTGTTGGTAGGTAATGGAATAGACCGCTACGCTACCCGGATGCCCCCGGTATAATTTTTTTTTGTTTCTTGGTCTGAGTGGTGGGTGAGATTTACAACCTACCTGCCAAGTTTGGAAACTGAGCTGTTACAGTTTCTAAGACCTGGATATATACTACCAAGTCCAGTTGCACTTGATTCAACTCCTTTGGATAAGACCTGGATACTTTTTAGGGCAGAATAATAATAATAATCCTAACCGCTGGACCCCTAATTATTCTACTGATGGATGTTTGAGAAGATCCTTGACCATCGAAATGGCACTGCCGCAATTTTACACTTCCCAAGAAGCATAAAGTTGCAGGAACTTGATCTCAATGTTGATGAAGTCGGTAACAAAAAATATCCCATCCGGATCAAGTGGATATCCGTTATAAACTCCGGAGTGTCAAGTGTTGCACCCCCCCCCCCCCCACGGCGCAATGTACACATCTTTAAGGCAACGCCATCTGCTGGGGACTCCTAACTCCATACACCAGCCCGCCTAAACAATGCCGGCTTTCGGAGATCTTATCCTGTTGATAATTTACTCTCAGCATGTGCTGCTCACTTCCTACATAGAGCACACATTAGCCCTTACCGGTCCAAAGTTTACAAACCAACCTTGGACCGCAGCCGTTTTGTTCAAATCTCTGTGATTCCCATTCAGTCATGGTACCGTCTAGGTGTGATGGATGGGTCGCGTTGTACTGAATGCTGTTCATGGTAACCTTTGGTGAGCGAGCGGCTGAATGCTCAGGAGAGACAGCCAACGATCCATATTCACATTCATCTGATTCATCTGCTCAGCCCAAGGACCCAGACAGAATTCAGACTCAGTCGCTGCATACACATAAACCAGCACACACACACACACACACACACACACACACACACACACACACAAAACAGAAACTCTCCTCTTTGGTCCAAAGAACCTCTTTTCAGTGGTGCCTACAACAGGTCAATGATGGCACATCGAATGATTGATCAAAATAAGGGAACGAATAACCAAAAAGGGAACCGTGTACTGAAAATCTATCAGCTGCATTAGGCCTTTTGGAGGCAGGCTTACAGCTCATTGCTTGAATTACCCGCCTCAAATTAGAAAATAAAATAAATTCCTCTGCGTGCTGTGAGCAATTTACGGGAGGAATTATACGGCGTACATGGGCCAATAGGAAATTCACTCCTCTGTTCTCTGTAGGCGCTAAGCACTCAAGGTCAAACTGCGCTCAGCGTTGAGCTTGTCTGGCTGGGAGCAATTCACTGCGAGAGCGGAGATTAAACCTCTCCCCTCCCTCCGGCTCCGAGCCTCTCCACTAAACCGAACATCGTCATTTAACTCGTGTTTGGAGAGCTACTGATGAGAGTTTGGAGATACAGGCCACGCTCTGGTCCCGGCCGGAGCACGCTCTGGCCTTTGGAGGGGCGAAAATGTGTACGCTTCGAGAAAGTAATGGGGGATTTATTCCCTCCGGAAACAAGTTCTGGGTTCTCTCTCCACTCTGTCTCCATTTCAAATACTGGCAGAAGCAAGGGCATGTCTGGCAATCAAAAAGAGGGGCAGAGAATGGTAGGGTAGGTAAGGGAGGGAGATATTTCCTTCTACTAGAAAGGAGAAATGAGTATGACTGTTGCCCATGGGCAGCAGCCAAAGACTTTTTTCCTCTCCTCCCCAAATGATTATAAAGTCTTTCTCTGTATCAGCAAACCTGGGTACTGCTTCCGAGAAGTTGCAAGACCGCTCAACTAATCGGACTTGAGAGAAACCAAACAAGAAACTTGGACAAAGGGAATCAAAGCGGTTCCTGGAATCACCGCCCTTCCACTGGCATTGATACTATATCCAGGAGTAATAGATCTGGCAATCCGTAATGTCAGACTCAATCAAGCGTGCAGTCTACCTCATTGGGGGGGGGGGGGTTTCCTGAGGGGGAGGGGCTGCATTGTGAAATGAAACAAGTTTTCTCTCTGTTGAAACAATGAAACAATGTAAGAAATATCCCACTGCTGGGACTCTATCAATGAAAGCCAATGATACGTGATCCACAACTCTCATTGGACTGTGCCAGCAGTAAAGCAGAAGGCCGACAAACAAGACAGAGGATTTGTGTAATGTGACTATATCAAGGTGTAAACGCATCCACAATACCCAACTTGTAGACACAGTTAAGCTGATGTGTGTGCATGTGTGTGTGTGTATGTGCTGGAACGCCTCTTGCCTGTTTCCTCATGACGTCCGTGGCCTGCATGATGCAGCGTGGCGGCAGGCCGTGGTTGCGGGCCAGCAAGATGGCCTGCTCCAGCGTCACGCTCAGGGTACAGCTGTCGGACATGAAGCAGAAGGTGACGGTCAAACTTGACACACAAGGTACACAATTTACAACTTAAGATTAAAAAGAGACAACATGGCTGCAAGTTATGTTGGTATCATCCATCCCTCCATCCATTTTCCAAGTCACTTATCCTAAGTAGGGTTGCGGGGATGCTGGAGCCTATCCCAGCAGTCATAGGGTGGCAGGGGGGGAAAGGCCCTGGACAGTTTGCCAGTCCATCTCAGGACAGACACTCACACCTATGGACAATTTAATAAGTCCGATTCACCTGACCTACATGTCTTTGGACTGTGGGAGGAAACCGGAGCACTCGGAGGAAACCCACGCAGACACGGGGAGAACATGCAAACTCCACACAGAAGACGACCTGGGATGACCCCCAAGGTTGGACTACCCCGGGGTTCGAACTCAGGACCTTCTGGCCGTGAGGCAACAGCGCGAACCACTGCGCCACCGTGCCGCCCATGTTGGTATCATTTTGTACCAACCTGAAAAGGACATCAAATATCTGGGTCACACTTCACAATAAGGCAAACATTTTGAAATGGTTTATGGTAAGTTTCCTTTATTAATCCCCTTGGGGAAATTCAGTTACTGCAAATTAACCCATCCTAGCTGTGATCTGTGTTGCTAGGAGCACTGAGCTGCCGCCTTCATGTTGCGCCCGGGGACCAACTCCAGTTCTTTTCCCATTGCCTTGCTCAGGGGCACAGACAGGAGTATAAACCCTAACATGCATGTTTCTTTGGATGTTGGCAGGAAACTGAGCAGGAAACCGGCGCACCCGGAGGAAACCCGTGCAGACACGGGGGGGGGCATACAAACTCCACGCCGAGGACGACCTGGGATGACCCCCAAGGTTGGACAATCCCGGGGTTCGAAACCAGGACTGTTCTTGCTGTGTTGCTGTGAGGCGACAGTGCTAACCGCTGGGCCACCATGCCGCCCAACTTTTTAACTTATTATGAATTAGTAAAAATATCTTTTGGGAGGTTGGCAGCGGACATTTTGTCTACATAGATATTCTCTCAGATACCATGCGATTAGATGAAGACAGCAAAACTACAAACCATTACCAAACCTTAACTTAGAAATTAGCCACCTTACCTTAACCCTAATCTTAACCAAAGTAACGGTCGGTGCGTTACGCAACATTTTCAAGACGTGTCCTTTGAACGCCGCTCGCTGAAAATGTGACTCGGCAGTCTTTGCCGGCCACGTGGTTTGCAAGTGAGACTCTCTTACATTGATTTGATGTCTCCTCCAGACCCGTCAGCCCAAAGACTACTTTGATTTATGCATTACAACATCCCATTAGCGCTTCGTATCACATTCATAAATGAATAATTAACAAGGCTCAGCGTTTTCGGTTTTTATTTTTCAGAGCCATCCAGCATGCCGAATTTCGCCACAAGACGACACCGTTACATAACCTCACACGAACAGGAACAACCTTTGGATCCGTGGAAACATAAAAGTCCGGGGGAAAATCAGTTTAAAAATCTTGGTGTTTTTTGCCGATAATTGGTAAAAACCGAAAACGCCGAGCCTTGATCATTAACCACTTAAGATTCCTTACACAGTGTGCCTTATTGCAGTGTTTCTCAACCCAGTCCTCAAGGACCCCCTATCCTGCATATTTTCTTTGCAACCCTGAATAGGTACCTGTTTGTAGTTCTTCAACCAATCAGCAATGAATTTTGTCAGACGTTGCACACCTTGCATAATTAAGTGCTGCGAGATGATTGGTCGAGTAAGTACAAGCAGGGCTACCTATGCAGGGTTACAGTGAAAATCTGCAGGGTAGGGGGTCCTTGAGGACTGGGTTGAGAAACACTGCCTTATTGTAAACTGGTATCAACATGTGAAAGTAGCTTGGTCTGATGGGTGAGTCGCTCTGAGTCTGTACGATCTCCTCTTCTAAGTACATACAAACACAGCGTTGCACAGAGCTGCCCGGATAGTGATCCATCATAAAGCTGAACGGTGGCCTTCATCTCTCTCTCTCTCTCTCTCTCTCTCTCTCTCTCTCTCTCTCTCTCTCTCTCTCTCTCTCTCTCTCTCTCTCTCTCTCTCTCTCTCTCTCTCTCTCTCTCTCTGTGTGGTGCATCTATTTGGGCAGTGCTTGAACGTATACCGCAGAACTGCACATTTATCAAGATGTCATGAAAGAGACGGGGAGAGTGGCTGTTGAATCCTCAAACTCCCTAAACATCCTGTGGATTAACCGCGCCCGAAACCCAAGTTTTCACGAGCGATAAATGCCAGGCTAATGCCTCCTACGCACTCCACAAATAATACGCTATAAAAGCATACCGGAAAAGACTGCAATTTAGCTTGGCTGAGGACTTGTAAAAGTTGTAAAATAGTCATGTACGCCAACAACAGAGGCTCGTGCTGACTCAACACAGTGTATGAAGTTCACGGCCCTCGAGCTGTGCCTGGCGCAACAATGCGGTATTTTCCGCAGACCGGGATTTCCTTTGTCATTTGAAAGCCTGGTTTAGGTCTGAGGACTTTGGATGTGTACGGAACATAAACAACAAGAACATAATTTCAGACATGGCAGCTCTCTGGCAGAATCCTCCTCCTCCCCCTCTTGACACCATGTTATTATCATCCTATCCAGAGGGTCCCATCCTACCTGTATTGCCTCTGCCCCCAAGCCTCACTAATGAATCAATTCAGTGTTCATCGAAATGTCACCCCTGGAGTCACAGCACCCGGTGTCACGACAATAATAAGCCCCGAGCTTTTTGATTCAGAGTGAATGGCAGAGGAGGAGTGACTCTAGAAGAGTGCTTTAGGGAATCGTGAAAAAAGGAGTTTTCTTATCATTAGGACGGAAACTTCTCATTCAAAACCACAGGAAAAAGGCTCCAAGGACAAGTTAACATGCATTCTGCAGCGGAAGCTACATGGACAGTAATTCTCACAACAGGAGGGGTGTGATGCATGTGAAATGAGTGTTGTGATGGAGTCAGTGATTCAACCCCCCCCCCACACACACACACACGTTTGTTTCTCTATACTTGTGGGGACCCCTGATTGACGTTCATTCCTTTGCACTTAACCCTGTCCGTAACCATCACAACCACATGCCTAACCTTAACCTAACCCCAATTCTAAACTTAGCCCTAAACCCAAGTCCTTACCCTAAAATCGACCTTTTTCATTATGGGGACTCATAAAATGTCCCCACAAGGTTTCAGTCTTTTCTATCATAATGGGGACATTTATTGCCCATTGTGACAAATAAAACAAGCACACACACACACACACACACACACACACACACACACACACACACACACACACACACAGATGATCTCCTCTCTCTCAGCTGGATAAATCCTTAGAGAGCCATTGACAGGTGCAAGGTGTCAGAGATACTGGGTGACCTTTCTACGATAACAAGCTGCACAAGGCATATCGATCCAGGGGCCCTTTCTCTGCAAATTGAACTGTCCAACGCTCCAACACTGGCAGGTTCAGTTTCACCGACTCACAATGGCCGTGCAGCAGGTGGGAAATCTGAGCTGTTTTGATTACTATCTCTGTCTATCATGGATATATTTTGTGCAGACAGAGAAAATAAATTTTAAAAAAAAGAAATAAAGAAAAAAGAAAAAATAGCTCATATGTGTGACTCGGGACACGCTGTTGCCAGATGCTAGCGCTTTAAATCAGTTAGCTTAGAATTGAATGTCTCCCTAAGTACCACTTGCACAACTCCACTACAGCGTAGCATGATGTGATACAAGGGACGAAGCCAAAGATGTTCTCTCGTATGAGCTGGCAGGCATCCGCCTCTCACAGGCCACCCAGGGGCTTTTCCCACAGTGGTCGTGAGGTTAAAAAACAAAATCCATCCCCCGGCGGATTCTCAGACGTCTCGCGGGCTAGTGCAGAATGAGGAAACAACGCACATCCAACGTATGTGAGGGGATTCGGTCCCCACATTCATTTGAGCTCGTGTTCGGGGGGAATCAATGATTTATACCCGTTTGTTTTATGTAGTTCCAACCCACAGCCCATTTACAGCATCTGTCCTCCTCGAGCTGAGCCCGTTGTGATAAACGAGAAGGAAAGGCAGAGAGAAAAAGAGACAGAGAGAGAAAATAAGAGACGGGGGGTGAGAGAAGCGCGGCATGCATCTGCACTGTCCTCCTAACAGCTTCATTTCAAGCCAGTTTTTACATTTCCACAAACTACGTAGAGCCCTGACCCAAACGAAAGGAAGCAAAAGGCCAAAGTTCAGAAAAAAGAAACCTCCTCCATAAAGGTAAAGCAGACTAACAAGTCAGCGTGCAAGATTTACTTACAGCCATGTTGTATGACTTTTGATCCCTAAAGGTTATTCTGAATTCTGATAAGACAAATTAGGCGGCACGGCGGCGCAGTGGTTAGCGCGGTCGCCTCACAGCAAGAAGGTCCTGGGTTCGAACCCCGGGGTAGGCCAACCTTGGGGTTCATCCCGGATCGTCCTCTGTGTGGAGTTTGCATGTTCTCCCCGTGTCTGCGTGGGTTTCCTCCGGGGGCTCCGGTTTCCTCCCACAGTCCAAAGACATGTAGGTCAGGTAACTCGGCCATACTAAATTGTCCCCGCGTGTGTGTGTGTGTGTGTGCCCTGTGATGGACTGGTGGCCTGTCCAGGGTGTCTCTCTGCCTGCCACCCAATGACTGCTGGGATAGGCTCCAGCATCCCCGCGATCCTGACTCGGATAAGCAGCTTGGATAATGGAGGGATGGATGTTTGTGACTGAGGGCATTCCTTTTGCAGACTAATCTTTCATTAACTCATTCTCTATATCTGCTTCATTCATTTCAAGAAAAAAAAAAAAAACACACACACACACAAAAAAATAATAATAGTAGGGCTGTAGCCTGGAGCCTCTTCCAATCAGCCACATTGCTGAACAAGCGAGTTTCAGCTGTGTGGGCATGTTTGTTATAACGTCCATCTTGCTAGGCGTTCATCTGCCTGAGTGAGAGCTCTCCTCCAACACATCCAGGACAGGCAAACGGAGGAGCACGGCGTGCTGCAAACTGCTGATGCTACCAAACACCCTGCTTTCACTGTTATTAAAATTCATCCATCAAGCCAACTAATCTAATCAATAGTCCATGAGAAAACTGCCATAGTGATGACGCAATTTCAGTATTACTAATCTGCAGGCTTGGCTTCGTAGTGTTTCAGTTAATAACAAGAGATTTATTGCAGCGACTCACCATTTGAAGAGTAAGCTGAATATTGTCTCAGTGTTACATTTGAAATGATACAGAGAAAGCAAACAGTGTAATAGGATTAGTTCATGCATAATCTGTCTCCTATCAGTAGCACGGCAGAAGAGTCACACACACACACAACACTCTGCCATCATTCGTATGCTGCTGTTGTTGAGGGTAATAGAATGAAGGCAATTCCATCTCATACCAGAATGGTACTGAATCAAAACATGTACCGTGACACTTGCTGTGTCATGGTACACTTAGCCTGCCTGTCAGAGTGAATTGTGGCCTGTGCATGGAAGCGCGCACACACACACACACAGACACACACACACACACACACACACACACACAACTGTAGAATAATAAAGCATCAGCAGTCATTGCACCGATGGGAGCTCGGGTAACCAGGCAGCCCCATCCATCCACGAGTTTGTGTGTGTGTGCATGTGTGCGTGTGTGTGTCTGTGTGTGTGTGTGTGTGAGAGAGAGAGAGAGAGAGAGAGAGAGAGAGCACGCTCGCGCTCTCTGGTGTGCTTATGACTGAGACAAAAACGACACGGAAAGAGGATCCGCGTAAAAAAAGGGACGGCATTACTGGGAAAAGGTTGGACGGAGAGAGGAGGGAGAGAACAAAGTGAGAGGTGAAAGATGAGAGCTGCATCTGGGTATCGAAGGTGACAAACGATTTCTCTCATCGGGCACTGATGAATAGCGCCCTCAGCTGCTGGTGAAGTAGGGAGCCATTTATAGAATCCACTGAGAAGGAAAGTAATTGACCTGTCTCATTCCCGCCTAAAGTGCTCGGCCCACTAAGAGGCTCTAATCTGCACTGAGAAACAATGGGTCCCATTAACCACAACACGCTAACAGTAATTCATGCAGGGAAAGGTATATTATTAGCAGTGTGAGGCTGCTCAGATGTCATTCAGCTAAGAAGTGGCAAGAGGATAACAGAAGGGTCTAACACAATAAGAGAGGATTAGGGCTGGTGGTGGTGGACTGAAAGGTTGCTTGAGAAACAGATGATACATGGTCAGTCAGCGCTGGGGTAACAACTCAACAATCCTTCATCACTACTGCTCTTGTAATCTTGAATTCATCAGTTTGAAATGCAGACCATATTGCCTTCCGACAGAATTCGCTTCAATTGTATTCGTCGGTGTTTACATTCCACCGCAAGCTAATGCTAACGCAGCCATTAGTGAACTCTCGCAACACATTTCCTCTGTTGAAAACTCCAACCCTGACATGTCCGTCATCGTGTTGGGTGATTTCAACCATACGAACCTGTCCCTCGAACTCCCAAACTATAAGCAACAAGTCACTTGCCATAGCAGAGAAAACAAAACATTGGATTGCTGCTACATCTCAATTTTGAATGCTTGCCGTGCATTCCCGAGGGTTCCACTGGGGAAGTCCGACCACGCTGTGGTACTCCTCATCCCCAAAATACAGACGAAAGCCTAAATCCATCAAGAAAGCATCAAAATCTGTCAGGTCCTGGTCCGTGGGTGCCATTGAAACGCGTCGAGGGTGCTTTGAATGCACTAACTGGAATATATCTAGTGCAGCTTGCGACCCCCCCGATGAACTCACTGACACAGTGACGTCACACATCAAGTCCTGTGAGGAAATGTGCATCCCTACCAAAACAGTGACATTGTATGGCAATAAAAAAGCCTGGTTCTCCTACACAAAGAAAAGAACTGGGTGTACAAAAATGGAAACAGGGATCAATACAGAGCAAAAAAGTATAAGTTGTGTGCTGTAATAAGAAAAGCAAAGTCCAGCTACGCAACAAAATTGGAACAATTCTCGTCCAGTAACTCCAGATCAATATGGAAAAATCTTAAGCAAATGACAGATTACAAAAAAACGCCCCTGCTCCCAGATATATTAAATTGAGTTTTACACAAGGTCTATAAAACCTATTCCACCAGCCACCCCCCCTACTCCCACTCCAATGTCACCCTCCTGAATCCAGGAGGATGAGGTGAAAGCTACAGTCAAGAAGCTGAACATTAGGAAAGTGGCAGGGCCAGATGGACTCAGTCCTGCTTTGCTGAGCCACTGTGCAGCACAATTGGCCCCAATATTTTCCACTAATTTAGCACCTCTCTAAGCCAATATACAGTCCCACAGCACTTCACACTCTCTACCATCGTTCCTTTGCCAAAGTCCTCAAAGTACACCTGCCTCAGTGACTTCAGACTAGTTGCCCTAACATCTGTGGCCATGAGCGTATCATTCTGCCATACTTGAAATCTTGCACCTCCCCAGTGATGGACCCATATCAATTTGCCTATCAAGCCAACCGGTCTGTTGAGGATGCAGTTAGCATAGCCCTCCACCATGCTCTGCAACACCTGGAATCGCCAAACACCTACACGGATCCTGTTCATAGACTTCAGTTCCGCCTTCAGCTCAATCAACCCACTCAAACTCTTTACCACTGTGGTGGCAAACTTTGTGATGAAAAGAAAATAGTCAGTCTTGTCTCTCTGAGTAAGTTTAAAATCACAAAAAAATGCACGTACGTGGTCTCAGTCTCGCCAAGGCAAGAAAGAGCCCAGAGCATTAGATACGTGATTCTTTTATAGAGTCAGGCGAACAACTTGCATATCAGGATGGAATGTGGTTTTCTGCTGACACTGGACAAAGGGAGCTGCCCCCCCCCCATCTGCAGGTGCAAGCTATTCCCCCCTCTGCCATAAACATGGAGAAAACAGCCATTGTCTCAGCACCAAGGACGCACCGAGTACATGACGTCTAACTAGAAACAAGTGGCTCTGTTTGTCTCAGTACAGAGGTTACAGCAGAACCTGTATAAGCTTGTATTTTTCCATTACACCATACTCTTGGATATGAACATTGACCCAGCCATATGCCACTGGATTCGGAGCTTCCTGTGGAACAGGCCACAGAGTGTGAAGGTTAATAACCTAACCTCACACCCTCTTACCCTCAGTACAGGTGCTCCTCAGGGCTATGTTCTCGCCCCCTGGCTCTTCTCACTTTACACCACCCACTTTACATCCACAGACAGTTCTGTGAAAATAATAAAACATGCAGACGACACAACCATTGTAGGCCTCATCTCCAACAATGATGAAACCCAGTACCGGATTGAAGTAGACCAAGCTGTCCCTTGGTATGCAAACAATGACCTTCTGCTTAATACAGCCAAAACACAAGAACTCATTACTGACTTCCGATGCATGCTGAATCCCAAAACACCCATACAAATGAACGGAGACCCCAACATCACCACCGACTCTTAAATTCCTTGGAACACACATCAGCAAGAACCTGAAGTGGAAAATGAACACTGAACACATCACTGCAAAAGCTCAACAACGACTTTACTTTCTTAGGCAGCTTAAAACATACCGGATCAAACCTCCACTTCTCCTTGTGTTTTACTCAGCCATTATCGAGTCCATCATAACATCTTCTGTTACCGTTACGGCATGGACAGTCAAACACACAAAAAACTGCAGTGGATTGTCAACAAGGTATCCAAAATCATAGGCAACCCACTCCCCTCAGTTGAAACTCTACAAACTCATCGGACTGTAAAGAGAGCAAAGACGATCGTCGCTGACCCCTCACATCCTGCTCATCACCTCTTCCAGCTCCTGCCCTCAGGGAGGCGCTACAGGTCACTGTCCACTAAGACTAAATTCTTCACAAAGTTTTTTTTCCCCTAGCTATCAGAACTCTGAATTCCTCCTCACACACCACTAGCATGCTTACTACCATTCACCTAATTGTTGTGCGTCATATATTTGTTTCTGCTATTGTGTAACTGTACTGTTCGTGATATGTGGAGTGTCTGCTGTTGTCCATAGATGTATTGTGCTGCAGAGTTTACTGTGTACCAATAACAAATTCCACCAGCCTTGGTCGTGTGGCTAATAAAACAATATAATCTGATATAATCTACATATCTATATATATTCACATCAAACGCAGAGGAAAACAGTGAGTGGAGGTATTCCCACACAAACACACACACACACACACACTCTTACCGGTGGACACCACTGTTGCACATGACAATGTGCGTGGCTCCGAGGCGTGAGCAGAGCTCCGAGGCCACGGTGAGCAGGCCCACTCCAGAGGCACCGCAGGCGGTGTACTGACAGGCAGCTGTGCGCCGACAGCTGATAAAATTCTCCATCAAACGGTAAAGCTCCTCCAGCGCGTTCAGAGGACGCATCAGCTGGGAAAGGAGAGGACAGAGACCAGCTGGCTCAGGATCAAATGAGAACGGTACAAAAGTGCCCCGGTTCGTTGATGTGTTCAGTGCATATGCACAGCACCACAGGAGCATGGCACCCGAATGTGGGAGAGGAAGATGATCTAAAGCCACTGACATGTTTGAACCGTCATATCTCCCAGCGGGTTTAACCATGGTGTAGAGTAGTACTGGGTGATATGTATAATATTATCACGATAATCATCAAATCTGTTTACGTATGCAAAAACTACCATATTCCAAAGTCCAGCTGAGGTTCATCACATTGAAATGTTTGGTAATGTATAGAATAATATAAAACCAAAACGAGTTTTCAAATAATGTCCTCTCAAGTATCTCTTGTGAGAAATTTCAAGGGATGGGCTGTCATTACCGTTAATTTAGTCGACAAAATTGTGTATCATGAGTCCATTTTTTTTAACAGAAGGACTGAAAGATGATAAAAGATAATATTGAATTAATAACCAGCCCTACTACATATGTGTGAGAAGTTGCCCTTACCTTGTCTATGAGGGCAGCTTTGGGTGCAGCGCTGGGTGGCATGTTGGACTGGTCCAGGTAGAAAGCCCTGGAAAAGACCAGAAAGACAGACAGACAAGAATTAGACCAACCTTTGCTGGTTGTTTACCAATGCATTTTTAAAGCAGCGCAATTTCTCGTGTCTAGATTTGAACATCAACGTGGCAGATGCTGATCAGCAGGGGGAAAGTGGTCTAGGTGTTTTTGTAACTCTGCTGTTTGAGTCCCACGCTGTGGCGCTCTCTTCCTCGCACCATTAGGTCCTCAGGAACAGGGCAGTTGTGTTTCTGGGAAAACTAGGCCACCCGTTCATTATGGGATACCACTACCGGGCCATCAATCAAGAGAGTAACTCTGGCCCAGCTCAGCAGAAACACAGACTAAGCATCTCTTATCCTGGGCATCACTCCAAATGCCATTGCCTCATTCATTCATGGAGCACAGTTGATGGGTGTAATCTCATATTCCTCCATCGGAGGCACCACTGCACCGGGGTCTCTTTATGGAGATGGAGAGGCTGTATGCTGCAATGAGTCCGGTGGAGGTTGAGTGTTATTGGTGCAAGCTCAGCAGTTTGAGACTCTATGAAATCTCTGTAATCCAACGCTGTGCTATAAATAGACCTACTACACTACGTTAAACCCAGTGCAATAAAACCGCATACTCCCTAGCCTAATGCCAGAGGCAATATTGTCATACACCACACAGTCATCCATATAGTGCCTGACAAGGCAAATGTATTGTCCATCGCAATACTTAGCAAACACAGCTCGGCAGGGACGACAGACTGTGAGTGAAGGAAAGTGTTTACAAGAATCTATGAAGCAGAGTTCATTCATCTGCATTCGGGCTGCTGCAAGTGATTATTAAAATCAGCCCAGGCAGGCAGACATCCATTACCACTGTGCATTTGTGTCTGACATAATATCACCGATATTAATCAGAGGGGCATTAGTCACTCAATCAATCAATTTTATTGAACATGTTCAAGAAAACATATTAGCAATAAAAACAAAAACAACATCATCGGCAACATATAAGCGACTCAAATAATACCAAGCATGTTCAAAAGGGGTAAGATGAAGCTGAGAACTTCTCTATTCCTACCCCCTTATACTATTTATGACTGCATGGTGCACTGATAATAGATAATAATTGATAATAGACAATCATTGATCATAGAAAATGAAAGTTCAGTTCACAGGCATCAGTGTCGAAATACACCTATGATGAGGAATTACATTTACGAGTCAAGATTTTACAGTGACAGATCAGCAAAATGGGGTACGCCACCAAGTAAGAAAACACATGTACACACACACACAACCACAAAAACATGCACGCACATGCAGAGTAACAGTAAATACTGCCACTCCCGCTAGAATTTAGGAATAGGTATCCATGCATACCCCATGAGGCACTGAGCTGAAATTTAGACTAACGCTTATCAGCGGACCTGCATATACGAAGGCATCGCTCTTACATGTGGCGTGCAGCATGCCTGCCCACACAGACAGTGTCCATCACATTAAGACAGAGGGAAGAGGAGCGCGTTAAATGTCTACATACATGCCAACACACAGCACACATCTACTCTGACACAAAGGTAGGTAGCGCAGACGTTTAACGTCGTCCCCTCCTCAACAGTTTCTAAGTGTTTTCCAATTATTTCATACCCACCCTGCAAATTATCCTTTAACTTTCTGGCGCGCTCGACTAAATGACTATACACAGAGTTTACTACGGGTTCAGGCGGAGCTAACAGCCCATGTAATTGGTTCAAGACGGCCTTACCCTCCACAGGATGCTCAAGACAGCCTGGGAGTTGTACAGCGCTTCAGCTTCAGCGCAAAATGTGCACCACTTTAAAGCCTCTTGTAAACAGCCAGCAAGCACATAAATTGGTATGAGGTCCATAAGATGGTTTGCTGCATAATGTTTAAGAGGGACAGGTGGGTGGCTGGCGGGGTCTACCTTGGGTTTGAAGTGCTTATACTATTTGCATCTGCTATTAATATTGTGATGGTTGACGAGCCTCTATGTGCACACATCCGGGACTTTGGAAACTCAAAACCCCACGGTCAATAAAAGAACTACGTTAAAGCAAAACGTCATTCTCTTATTTGGACAAATGAACAAGCAATTACTGTGAAACTCAACGAACAATTCTGTTCAACGCCATCAGGATGCAAAAAGGTGCAGTGAAATAGGTGAAACTGAGGCACTGACTGCAGACGTGGCCCCCGATCGGACCAGCTTAACTTTGTACCGACTCCAAAATCACCCTTGTCCCGCTCATCTGTCTGATACCCAGGGCTTTATCTCAGTGTTTCTCAACCCAGTCCTCAAGGAACCCCCATCCTGCATATTTTCTTTGCAACCCTGAATAGGTACCTGTTTGTAGTTATTCAACCAATCAGCAATGAATTTTGCCAGATGTTGCACACCTTGCATAATAAAGTGCTGCGAGATGATTGGTCGAGTAAGTACAAGCAGGGCTACCTATGCAGGGTTACAATGAAAATCTGCAGGATAGGGGGTCCTTGAGGACTGGGTTGAGAAACACTGCTTTATCTTATGTCTGGCGTGATATCTGACTGGCGGAGGACTCACCTTCAGCACGAATGACCAAGTCTACTTTGAATTCATCTGAACAACGTCCACATTTACATTTATCTGTCCTGGGTGGGGAAAAAAAGGACACAGCCACACCATCTTGTCCTTGTAGGAACATTTAGCACAACCAAAGCAATAGTACCTATTGATTATCTGAAAGACTCACTTCGAGGTAGTCAGACTCTCTATAAAGGTAACTGGACTGCATTTAGACAGCGCTTCCCTAGTCTACTGACCACTCAAGGCGCTTTACAGTGAAACGCCTCCACGCCTCACATTCACACGCTGATGGTGGAGGCTGCCATGCAAGGGGCCAACCTGCTTCACCAGCAGCAGTTAAGGGTTCAGCGTCTTGCTCGAGGACACTTCGACACACTCTCCGCAGGAGCCGGGAATCAAACCGGCGACCTTCCGATTACTAGAAGGATCCGCTCTATCTCCTGAGCCGTGCCGCCCCAAACTACCATGGACCACAGGCTGAGGGACTGGGCTGGCTGACTCTCCTGGAGGTCTCTAATGACAAAATGATAGGAGTCAGACTTTAAGTGATGTGTGGTTTATAGGAGGCCTGTTTTACATCCTCAAGGCTTATGTTGCTTTGTCAGAGGTCTGGAAACTAGACACATTAGAGGGCCTTGTTGTGGGTGGGCAAAAAAAAAAAAGAAGACCCAGATACAGTGTAGGAACATATTGCTCTGTGGCTCCCAATGTGTATGAGCATATTAGTTACAGGACCACAGATAAATCCATTAGGGGACCCGTATTACTTCCTCTCCCATCGACGGCTGGTCTCAGGTCCACTCGCGTTCCTCTGCTCAGCTATCTCGCATGGGAACTGCACACCAGCTGTTCAATTCCAGAGGCAATCAACGTCAACAAAAGCCAGAAGACCGGGGCGCCTTCCTACAAGAATGCTTAGAGCGCATACCGCATAGCCACGAGGTCCCAACCATGGCGGGTCGATTCCAGCCAGCGACCTTTGCTGCATGTCACCCCCCCCCCCCCCCATTTCCTGTCTGGCTTTCACTGTCCCTGTCTAATAGAGGGGGAAAAAATGGCCAGAAGACCCCCAGTAGTCCAGGTATGAGATCAGAATCATTTCTTTAAACTCGTTCTCTTCCAACCTCCAACAGGAGAAAAGTACAGGACAACAATATAATCCCCAAATCTGTTTCCACAGGTGTCAGGGAAGGGGAGCAAAATGAAAATCCCATAACCGTTAATGCCTTCACGGCAACATGATGGAACAAAAGAACGCTTTCAGAAACAGGACAGATCTAAAGGTGCACATACCGTAGCTTGTATTCTCCCCGTGATAAAAGCCACTTCATTTTTGTGATTGTACAGGTTACAATGAAATGTGTTCTCTGCATTTAACACACCCTATCGTTGTGGAGCAGTGGGCCGCTGCAGCACCCGGGGACCAACTCCAGTTCTTCTTTCCATTGCCTTGCTCAGGGGCACAGGCAGGAGTAGTAACCCTAACGTGCATGTCTTTTTTGATGGTGGGAGGAAACCGGAGCACCCGGAGGAAACCCGGACACGGGGAGAACGTGCAAACTCCACACAGACAGGACTCGGGATGACCTGGGGTTCGAACCGAGGACCTTCTTGCTGCGAGGCAACGTGCCGCCCTATTCTCCCTGACAAAGATTTAACCACCACCATGAAAATAATCCGGGACTTTTTATGCATGGACACACAGCAAAACGCTAGTCCAACTTTGCCCAATGTTTTTTTTTTATGCTCACCAATGAAAAAAAAAGTGATGTGATGTAGCTTTGAACATCAGTGATATTCAATGCACACAAGTCAGATTGCCGGCAGGCTCACGATTATGCAAATTAAAGGCCGTTTCCTCACATTTTTTTTTATCCAGCTTTTTTCTTAAATGCAGAAGGAGTTTAAAAAAAAACCATTCATCTCATCTTTTTATCTTTCCTCACACTGCCAAGTTGGCAACACATTAGAAATGTGTAAGTCTGCAGTACACGTGGGCTGTTGAATATCCACTACACCAGGAGGGGGGAGCCAGGTTTATCTCTGAAGCTGCTTTGACATGGCAAACGTACTGCACAGGCTGATCTTCGATTTTCAATAACACATTTTCCCATATTTTTTCAATCAACTTTTCTTTTTTTTTTTTTTTTTGGTAAAGCAACAAATCTGAATCCACTCCAGATTTTTGGCTGCTCAACAACGTATTTTTGGGGCGTCCGGGTGGCGTAGCGGTCAATCAACATGGGAATCGCCGGTTCGAGCGTCCCTACAGACACAACTGGCCGTGTCTGCGGGTGGGAAACCAGACGTGGGTATGTGTCCTGCTCGCTGCACTAGCACCTCCTCTGGTCGGTCGGGGCGTCTGTTCGGGGGGGGGGGGGACTGGGGGGGAATAGCATGATCCTCCCATGCACTACGTCCCCCTGGGGAAACTCCTCAGTGTCAGGCGAAAAGAAGCGGCCGGCGACTCCACATGTATCAGAGGAGGCATGCGGTAGTCTGCAGCCCTCCCCGGATCAGTAGAGCGGCGACCGGGACGGCTTGGAAGAGTTGGGGTAATTGGACGGGTACAATTGGGAAGATAAAGGTGGGGAAATCCCCCCTCCCCCACGCCCCCCCCCCAAAAAAAACAATGTATTTTTGAATTGGCTGAGCTTTTTTTAAAAATTTAATTCAATTTTTTGGAGGTGCATATTCAGTCCGTTGTTTCATTTCATCTGGTGCGAACATAATCCAAATTCTTTTATCAGCGGTTTCAGAGCTCTGGCAAACAAGGGGGGGGGGATCATAGAGCAACAAGCACGACCTTACAGGTCCCACTGTAATAACTAATAGGGTCTTTTTATCCCCCTCATGAATTTTTTACATGGGACCCTAATGGAAGATATGGCCTCAAGCCAAGGATGACCTGCTCTGTTGTTCAGCACGCCACATTTTATTGAGCCTCCGAGGATCCTAAATTCTCATTGTTTCTTCTTTTCTCATAACAATAGAGGACTTCGGGCCCTTTCCCAGCGCGGCAGCATTAAGCCGCGGCTACGGCATCAATGAGGGGAGATCTAAAACGCAGATGTTTCCAGACGAACAGCGTGGGAATGGGTAGGCTGCTGTGACATCCTCTCCGGGAGGAAAGAACAAAAAATCATTAATAACAATCACACCAGCATGAGCCCCGAAACACGAGAAACGAGAGGTGGTTGTTTGTAAACAAAAAAAACAAACAAAAATAAATAAAAAATGTCAAAAACAAATAAACATATTCCGTTTATGTGGCATATTTATCCGTTTGGGGCATTTAACTAACTTATAGCACCAAGTGCTGTGACTGCACCTGATGCAAACAGTCTAAATGCAGGACAATCTTGACAGATTTTGCAGGACAATGTTGGACAGATTTATAGCGTCCACTCTTTATCGGTTACCAATGCATACGGTGCGGTTTGATTTAACGCATATCGATCTTAATTTGACACGTTTATATCTCGCCTGCGATTACACTCTGGCCCACTACTGGTGCACGACAATATATAACATGCTTGAATAACAGAAAATAAATTATTGTCGGCATGACCAACAGTAAATAATCAGAGAGATTTCCACTTTGCACCTTGTCGGGTTTTCTTTTACTGAAAAACGTGCTGATTTACAACCAGTCAGACTGTGATATGAGAGCACGGGGACGTCTGAGCAGAGCATGCCAGAGAACATTACTGGAAAATAATCTATAATATCCATCAGCAGGACAATTGCTCTTGGGCGTCCGGCCAGCATAGCAGTCTATTCTGTTGCCTACCAATATGGGGGATCGCCGGTTCGAATCCCTGTGTTACCCCCGGCTTGGTCGGGCGTCCCTACAGACACAATTGGCCGTGTCTGCGGGTGGGAAGCTGGATGTGGGTATGTGTCCTGGTCGCTGCACTAGCGCCTCCTCTGGTCGATCGGGGCGCCTGTACCGGGGGGGGGGGGAAATAGCGTGATCCTCCCACGTGTTACGTCCCCCTGGTGAAACTCCTCACTGTCAGGTGAAAAGAAGCGGCCGGTGACTCCACATGTATGGGAGGAGGCATGTGGTAATCTGCAGCCCTCCCCGGATCGGCAGAGGGGGTGGAGCAGTGACCGGGACGGCTGGGAAGAGTGGGGTAATTGGCTGGATAAAATCGGGGAGAAAAGTAAAAAAAAAAAAGAAAAAGGCAGTACGTTGTTTCAGTATGTGGGAGGCGGGACAAATGCTGTGCAGTACAATGCAAAGCAGGGCGCCCGCCGCCCGAACCTGTGCATCCCACCCAGCCGCGAGGACGCAGGGAAAAGTGTGAAGGATTTATGCCATTCCCGGCATGTGTGACCCCGCAGAGGTGCATACCGGTCCGAGTAAATCACCGCTGCCATGATGAACGACACTCCCTGTTATTAAATTTCCCCACAAACCCCTGCAGCGCGCTGCTGTGCTGCCCGTGGCAGAATGAAGCCTTTCCAGGGCCCTCCAATGTCATGCGGTGATGTTTCTGCACCGAAGCCGGTGTGATCCTAAATCTGGCGCACCACAGGCACCTGCACGGCCACCTTTCCCATCGACACTTCTCTACCCAGGATTTACGGCCGGCGATAATGGAAAAATACGTGTCATTGGGGAAATTAGTTTTTTTTTTTTTTTTGCAGAGGTCAAAACCGTAAACCCTCCTGGGATAACGTGCACAGTCTCCGTCAATAGTTAAAAATGTTAAGACTTGAAAAACGAGGCAACAACGACATTGTCTTCTCTTTGTCTTGACAACGTAAAGGAGAAGAAAACATCAGGAAACAAAGAACAGGGTCATCTCGCATGCATGATGCCCCTGCATGGAGCATGCAGGAAGCAGCGGCCCAGTCACTGTTACAGTTAAAACAACCTATTAATACACATGCATGTCACGCAGCTTGGCTTGTATTACACTCATTGTTACACTCATTTCTTACAGAGGTCAAGGAGGGCGTTGTCATAACCATTAGTGCCAGTCAAGACTGGGAAAAAAAAACGTCTCGTCTTTGACACAAAGTAGATCAGCGTTAATGGGGTCTAGTGTCAGAACCTGCTAAAGACATACCCTAGTCCCTCCCAAGTCACAGCCATAGAGGAAACGAACAGACCAAGTACAGCCGTCTGCTTAAAAACAAGGCTTAGGGGCATCCGGGTAGTGTAGCGGCCTATTCCGTTGCCTACCAACGCGGGGATCGCCGGTTCGAATCCCCGTGTTACCCCCGGCTTGGTCGGGCATCCCTACAGACACAATTGGCCGTGTCTGCGGGTGGGAAGCCGAATGTGGTTATGTGTCCTGGTCGCTGCACCAGCGCCTCCTCTGGTCGGTCGGGGCGACTGTTCAGGGGGGAGGGGGAACTGGAGGGGAATAGTGTGATCCTTCCACGTGTTATGGTGAAACTCCTCACTGTCGGGTGAAAAGAAGCGGCTGGCGACTCCACATGTATGGGAGGAGGCATGTGGTAGTCTGCAGCCCTCCCCGGATCGGGAGAGAAGGTGGAGCAGCGACCGGGACGGCTCGGAAGAGTGGGGTAATTGGACCGGTACAATCGGGGGGGGGATCCAAAAAAGAAAAACAAGGCTTAGTCTCAGCAACACATCCAATTAGACAAATAACTAGCAGCGTCAGTGGTGTAGAATGATATTTTCCTCTCTATTTAACAGGAATACACAGTTTGATTAAATCTACTGAGAAGATTAATGAAGCTGGGGTTTCTTTTTTTTCTTCTCCACAATAGCAAGCATCATTAAGTAAAGGTGCACTGTCCTGGTAAATACACGGTGGCCTTTCCATCAGAATGAATGAGAAATGGATAAATCATATTGGGCTGCTGCTTCTCTGCCGTGTTATGTATCATAAATGCTTATTCAACACTACAGACGGAGTAGAAAAGCCCTACCAGCACCACTTCACCACCACTCTCACTCTCATTAGGCTGCGGGGCCCATTGAGAAAAGTGTACAGACTGTTGAGTTTTCATCACTTTCTGAATTGTGGGGGGGGGGGTTCAACATCAGAAACAATACCCCTCTGTATTTCAGTTGTCCTGCGAGGCCGAGCGAGAAACGCTCAATTGTGATAATGAAACGCACGTGGTCATCTTGTCATCGCCCCACCGCTGCAGCCAATGAAAACGCCCATGTTCAGCACAGAAATGGGAATCACCCCTGCCGGAGTTCTGTTTCGGTGCGCCAGTAACGCTCCATCAGTGAGAGAGACAGCTTACAGAGTCCACATATATTTCTATGGTCCATCATAGAAGTCACACGTTCATCAGCTTGAGGCACTGTTTGTCAATTCCAGGATGTAGGAAACTTCTCCGCAGGCTATAGCTAATTATTATGATTACTAGGACTGTACCACTGCCAAGAACTGTACCACTGCTAAGTACTGTACTACTGCTAAGAACTGTACCACCGCTAAATACTGTACCACTGCTAAGTACTGTATCACTGCTAAGAACTGTACCACTGCTAAGTACTGTATCACTGCTAAGTACTGTACCACTGCTAAGAACTGTACCACTGCTAAGTACTGTATCACTGCTAAGTACTGTACCACTGCTAAGAACTGTACCACTGCTAAGAACTGTACCACTGCTAAGTACTGTACCACTGCTAAGTACTGTATCACTGCTAAGTACTGTACCACTGCTAAGTACTGTATCACTGCTAAGTACTGTACCACTGCTAAGAACTGTACCACTGCTAAGAACTGTACCACTGCTAAGTACTGTACCACTGCTAAGTACTGTACCACTGCTAAGTACTGTATCACTGCTAAGAACTGTACCACTGCTAAGTACTGTACTACTGCTAAGTACTGTACCACTGCTAAGTACTGTATCACTGCTAAGAACTGTATCACTGCTAAGTACTGTACCACTGCTAAGTACTGTACCACTGCCAAGAACTGTACCACTGTTAAGTACTGTACCACTGCTAAGTACTGTATCACTGCTAAGTACTGTACCACTGCTAAGTACTGTACCACTGCTAAGTACTGTATCACTGCTAAGTACTATACCACTGCTAAGGCAAGCGACAGAAACCAACTACACACATACAGCACTTGTTTGCTTTGAGCTGAGCCATGACTTTGCGGTGTTACTTTGGGGTTGAATGCAAAGGTTGAACTGTTGTTTTACCCCACTCTCCCGAGCCGTCCTGTTCGCTGCTCCACCCCCTCTGCCGATCCGGGTAGGGCTGCAGACTACCACATGCCTCCTCCGACACACGTGGAGTCGCCAGCCGCTTCTTTTCACCTGACACTGAGGAGTTTCCCCAGGGGGACGTAGTGCATGGGAGGATCATGCTATTCCCCCCCAGTCCCCCCCCCCCGAACAGACGCCCCGACCGACCAGAGGAGGCGCTAGTGCAGCGATCAGGACACATACCCACATCCGGCTTCCCACCCTCAGACACGGCCAATTCTGTCTGTAGGGATGCCCGACCAAGCTGGAGGTAACAAGGGGGTTCGAGCCGGCGATCCCCGTGTTGGTAGGCAACGGAATAGACCGCTGCACTATCGGAACGCCCCTTCAATTGATGTTTTTCTGACAAACAACCCTCAATGATATCAAACCATCCATATCTCATTTTCCAGGGCTTATCAGCTCTGTTTTCCCTTGGGAACAATTAACATAAGTTATCTTGATTATGCTGGTTCCAGCTGTGTGCGTGTGCGCATGTGCACGTGTGCTCAATATACATGTGTTTAAGACCGCTCGACCCGAGTTAGCGCCTACACCTTGCTCATTCTGCTACTGGCATTAATCACGTCGCGTACGGAGCGCTTCCCACCGTCGGAATGAGAAACGCTGAAGACCGGGTCACGCCTGAGCAGCAGCAAGGGGGATCGATCTGCACTTCAGCCAGAGGGGAGCGGAGACAAAGGGGGCAGCGAGGGAGTTCACTACAGCGCAAAGCTGAATCTGACAGCGTGACCTCCGCCGAACACTGTCGCATTGTCTCACAGCCTAATCCAGACGAACTCCAGTTCACCCACACTTTAGTGAAGCAGCACAACTTGATACACCCGCATGTCTGAACTGAACTGTACGAGGGCCTGCGACAATAATCTATACTGTTTTCTGGGAACCATTATCCAATATGTCGACATGTCTAGCAACGATAACCCGGTTTGAATCAATACAGAGCCTCCCAGATATTGCCACGCAAAACGCACACATTTTCGTGACACCTTGTTTCCACTGAGTATACGTATACATCACAACCGGTACTGACCAGTGTCATTACTCATCCTTCAGACAGATGGTGGCGCGTAAGTTTACCATTCATATCAGTTCTGTGTTGATGGAGGGAAGATTTTGTTCAAAGGGAAGGTCTGTGTGTGTGTGTGTGTGTGTGTGTGGTGGGTCTTAAGACCGGGCTCGGCCTAAAGATAGCAGTAACCTTCCATAAGGAGAGAGCCTCTGACCAAATGACACGATCCCTAAGCATGAACCTCTTTTTGGCCAAGGCTTGGCAGCGACCACGGCCCTCTGAAATCCCACTGAGAGGGGAGAAGACGGGCTGTCTTCTAATTTGCTTCGGTGAGAGTTCAAGTTTGTGCTTTGTTGCCAAATATTTCTGTGCTACCGCCATACCCGTCTAGATCAGGCAGAGAAAAGCCCGGTGCCTGCAGTACGGGACTCTTTCTGTCCCCGTAAGTGCTTTGACACCCTGTAAGCTGAGGGTAACCATAAAAGGGCCTAACACATTCAGAGCCACGCAGCTCTCAGGTCAACATTTGATTGCCTTTCTCTCCTTCCTTCCTCTCTTTATAATGTGTTGTATTGGGAATTGCACTTGTGAAGCGAAAAGAAAAAAACATTCCTCTCTGTAACTGTCAATCATTAGGCGCTAAATGAGATGAAGCCGTGCACAAACCGCCTCTCTGTTATACGCCAATCCCTACGGAGGGCCTTCAACAGAAACGCCGCATCAGCTGCCACGGTTCATCAGATACTGTAAACAGGAGTGCGTGCGCCGTAGCTGTAGCGGTATTGTGTACTACCGACCCCCCGGGGGACCACACGTGCTCGTAATTTGGCCCACGAGTCGCGTTCTGCAGAGGATCTCACCGACTCCGTCAGGCCCGATGCTTTGACCACTCGCCGGTAGTGTGCCCTGGTTTCGGGCGATGCGGGTCGGAGACGGACACGGCGGACTGATGGAAGAATTTCGAGGCAACCCTCACGCTCGCTGTCACATATGTCACCACTGTTACTGACCTGAAGCAGGAGAGCTCCCGTGCACATCTCCCCTCCAAAAATCGCCTCTTGTGGGGGCGTCCGGGTGGCGTAGCGGTCTATTCTGTTGCCTACCAACATGGGGATCGCCGGTTCAAATCCCCGTGTTACATCTGGCTTGGTCGGGCGTCCCTACAGACACAATTGGCCGTGACTGCGGGTGGGAAGCCGGATGAGGGTATTCGTCCTGGTCGCTGCACTAGCGCCTCCTCTGGTCGGTCGGGGGGCCTGTTCCGGGGAGAGGGGAAACTGGGGGGATAGCGTGATGCTTCCACACGCTACGTCCCCCTGGCAAAACTCCTCACTGTCAGGTGAAAAGAAGTGGGTGGTGACTCCACATGTATCGGAGGAGACATGTGGTAGTCTGCAGCCATACAAATAGTTGGCAGAGGGGGTGGAGCAGCGACCGGGAAGGCTCGGAAGAGTGGGGTAATTGGCCAGACACAATTGGGGAGAAAAAGGGGGAGGAAAAAACAAAACAAAAACATATCAGGTGAAATTGTTTTGTCGTCCCCCCCCCCTTTTCCTCACCAATTGTACCCAGCCAGTTACCCCACTCTCCCAAGCCGTCCGGGTCACTGCCCCACCCCCTTTGCCAGTACATGTGGAGTCGCCAGCTGCTTCTTTTCACCTGACAGTGAGGAGTTTCGCCATGTAGCGAGTGGGAGGATCACGCTATTCCCCCCAGTTCCCCCTCACTCCCGAACAGGCGCCCCGACTGACCACAGGAGGCGCTAGTGTAGCAACCAGGACACATAACTACATCCGGCTCCCACCCACCTGCAGACACGGACAATTGTGTCTGTAGGGACGCCCGACCAAGCCAGAGGTAACACGGGGATAGAATAGACTGATACGCCACCCGATACGATACCCGGACGCCCCCCGCCGAAATTATTTAACTCAACTTTATATTCTCTATCATTGCCATACATGCATCACTATACATATATATCAATGCTATTTTTTTTCTGTATCATTCAAACCTATGACAGATGCAAAAATGCACTTCCCTAAAAACAAATGCAAACAATGCCACGGGCATACACTCGCACACTTTCAGTCGGCATCACCAGCAGAAACCCACAATGTGCTGACTAAGAACACCGAGCTCATAACGCGCAGTTCACTCAGTTCAGCGTTGCGTGCGCTGCTCTGTTTCTGTCTGTCAGTCAGGCTCTGGCTCCAGACCAGACTGTGGGTTAGTCCGAGCACTGCCGTGGCCAGGCTCCAAGCATAACGAGGTGCCTGAGGTTGGGAGGCTAAACTGGAGAGCGGAGTGACATCACAGCCTGGTCTGTGGTCAGCACAGAGACACATGGCAGCCGGCTGGAGAACAAGCCCCGGTAACACAGCATAGAGAGACACTGTACTCCCTGTCTTCTGAAAGCCAGCTGTGAGTATTTACATTTTTGTAATTCACTTCATTGCATTTTAGGTGTAATGGCCTCGGTTGGGCGTAAAGAACGGATTTCCTGGAGTGGTGAACCTAACATATTACAACATGCGGCTATTACACAACTGACCCGTTGGTGCTCAATGCTGAATGAACATACACAAGACTGAAATTTTTTCCTTTGTTGCCTATCATGCATCTTGGCTCATCCTTGTTTTTCTTAACAGTGTGTGACATCCCATACTGTGCTGTGTGTGTCTGTGTGTTTATCCTATGTCTTTGCACAAAGGACACTGCAGCAAATTCCTGTAGATTTGCTGCACTTGGTTAACAAGGCGATTCCGACTCCCGAAAATAGAAAATAGAACGGCCCTGCCTACACTGCATTTTCCAATGCAACACCATACTAATATGATAGGCGGCTGCAGAATCGACAACATGATTAAGAAAACAAGCGTAAGGATTGTGATGATCAGATTTACGCCTAAAAGAGCTGCTGCCGTCGCGGACCATCGCAGACTATGCTGGAGGAGAGGAGATTTAGTTGTTTGTATGGCTACCTGAACTGAATGCAGCGGAAAGTCTCGTTTCTCTGCAGTTGGGGTCCTGAAGAAAATCCGCCAATCCATACAGCTGCACGGCCCCCTAATCCTCCCAACCCCACCCGCATCACCGGCCTCACTTGCCTAAGCTGTCAGCACACATCTGCTCCCTGTTACTGCTGCAGCCTGTGCTGTCAATTCAATTAGGCCTTTTCTGCACAGGTTAACCTTTACAAAGACATACTGTACATGTGCACATATGTGGGTGCCTTTACATGCATATATAAATACGTTTAACACTGTGTGTGTGTGTGTGTGTGTGTGTGTGTCTGTGTGTGTGGGTGTGTGCTGGCTGCACTTTGATTAACCCTATCATCCCCCTGGAGCTCTATATATAGTATGGGCCCAACTGTCAGTTTGTTGAAATGTAGATTTAATACATAATAGAGCTGCAGGTGGTGAAGTCGTGTATCTAGTTATGCAGCCACAAAAAAGAAGACAACAGAGAAATCTACTGGTCCACACACACACACACACACACACACACACACACAGATTTATCCCTGTCTGTGATATCTTAATTAGAATGGTGACATTTCAGAGGCTGAACATGGTGTCCTTTATATCTGTAGATGTCTGCAAACAATAACACAATAAAATGGAGACCACGGGAGACGACAATGTTACCATTCACTATTAAAGACTATGGTGCCTCAGAATATCTGGCGCAGTGGTGTTCCTCCATGTGCCACAAAGCGGGCCATGTGTACGCCAGTTTCTTTTTCTTTTTTTACTTTTCCCCACTTTTTCTCCCCAGTTGTATCTGGCCAATTACCCCACTCTTCAAGCCGTCCCGGTCACTGCTCCACCCCCTCCGCCCATCCGGGGAGGGCTGCAGACTACCACGTGCTTCCTCCGATACACGTGGAGTCGCCAGCCGCTTCTTTTCACCTAACAGTGTGGTGTTTCGCCAGGGGGACTTAGCGCGTGGAAGGATCACACTATTCCCCCCAGTCCCCCCTCCGCCCCCAAACAGGCAGCCAAGACCGACCAGAGGAGGCGCTAGTGCAGCGACCAGGACACATACCCACACCTGGCTTTCCACCCGCAGAAGCAGCCAGTTGCGTCTGTAGGGACGCCCGACCAAGCCGGATGTAACACGGGGATTCGAACCAGCGATCCCCGTGTTGGTAGGCGACAGAATAGACCGCCACGCCACCCGGACACCGATGTACGCCGGTTTCTTTCCAACCCAACACTGTACCTACTATTTTCACTGATCAACACACCCTTAACTAGACAGGAGAGGACTTATCGTTGAATCAGCTGGTGTAGCGTCGGGTCGGACCGAAAACACAGGACCCCTCTATAGCACACGACTGCTTAACACTGATCTAGTGGACAAGACACACAAAGAGACAAGAGCACTCCGGTAGGCCTAGCTCCCAGAGCAGACTGTGATATGACTAAGCAGCGTTCATGTTCTCTTACTGAGCAGGAATGCGAGGATGTTTTGGGAAACATGAGGCAATCGCTGACGGAGAAGGATGCTTGGCATTCCTGTCACTCCGGCTCCAGCCAAATTAAAATCTCCCCATGGACAGCGTTCCCAGTTCATGAATGTTATTGTGGAGGAAATGTACTGATGAAGCAGATGCCTGACCTAGTTGTAAATCATGTACCCCCCAAAGCAGATTCTCTCTAAATAGCGTGATGAGGTTTGGCCGTGGGCCCTGTTCTGTGTCTAATTACCAACACAATCAACAGCAGATGTTATGCTCGAGCCCGTCGTGCCGACCCATCACCCTCCCAGGTATTCAATAAGCGAACGGACTCCGGCGAGGTTTTCAAAGCGCTTTTATGAAGCTTAGATGGTAGTAATCTATATCGTCTACTCTTAACATTATAATATCGGGTGGCGCCTGGGGCAGGAAAACTTCCCTAGTGAGGAATTATCCAGATAGGGAGGTAGTAAATTTAATGGACATCATGTACAGTAGAGACAAAAGTAGAGCGTGGAACTGTGATAACAACGTGACAATTTAGCAGAGACTTCACGGGGATAGGGTTTCCTTATGTGTGTGTGTTCGTGTGACTCTGATTTTTTCCACATGAATGTCTGTGTGTGTCTACATGTCTGCATGAAAATGGGCATAATGTGCTAATGCAAATGTGCACCTAAATCAGGACGCATGTGAGTGTAATATGCATTTTCCTTTGTGTACCTGTCGACGTGTAACCACTCAGAGCAAGGTTCACAGCTCTGAGAGGTGCAGGTAATCTAAACGGACTGAAACAGAGCTTAAACGGGGGGGGGGGATGCAGCTGAAGCCGCGCCTCACTTCTTAATTACATTCATTTAGGAGTCTATCAAAAGTCAATTATGCCTTTCAGCCATTCACAATTTTCCAGTCATCAAATGCGAAAGCCCTGTTGGACAGTCACTCCCTCTGACAGACAGGCAGGCAGTTGGAATATGGTCTGCGTCCGCCATCATCCATCCATCCATCCATCCATCCATTACCCGAACCGCTTATCCTGCTCAGGGTTGCGGGGATGCCTATCCCAGCAGTCATTGGGTGGCAGGTGGGGAGACACCTTGGACAGGCCGGCAGTCCATCACAGGGCCGACCCACACACACACACACATTCACACCTAGGGATAATATAGTACAGCCGATTCACCTGGCCTACATGTCTTTGGACTGTGGGAGGAAACCGGAGCACCCGGAGGAAACCCACGCAGACACGGGGAGAACATTCAAACTCCACACAGAGGACGACCCGGGACGACCCCCAAGGTTGGACTACCCTGGGGCTCGAACCCAGGACCTTCTTGCTGTGAGGTGACCGCGCTAACCACTGCGCCACCGTGCCGCCCCATCTGTCATCAAACACTCCATCAACTTAGCACGGCGTAGGAAGGCAACAAGGTTATGTGATGTGCACATATGCAGCGTTAACAAACCTCAGTCTCTTGTAGTACTGCTTAACCTTATCCAGCGAGGCAGCGTTGATCTGAGCTTGGTACTCCTCCACAGACACGTTGTCCCTATAGTAGTATCCCTCCATACTCTCCAGAGCTAGACACGGGGGAGAAAACAAAGTAGGAGAGACACAGCTTATGACTGTTCGTGTGGTTCGCAGAACATCCAACATTTTATGTTCCCAATTTCTCCTCGTTTCTTACCTTGAGTGAAGAGCACAGGGTAGATTTTGAAGCCTCCTCCATTCTTCAGTCTCTGAGGCAGCTGGGAGAAGTAGAAGCTCTCCAAGTAGAAGTGGACCTTCAGGGCTTGACGCGTGCCCTCCACCTGATATGAGATGGGCATGTCTACCCAGCAAACACAGAGAGAGAGAGAGGGGGAGAGAGGAGACAAGAGGTGATTATGGGGGGGGGGGAGCAAAGGGGAGAAGTACAGCAAGTAAAATAAGAGTTTCATACAATGCATAAACATGTAGTGTACTGTACATACTTGCCACGTGAGGCTCTCCTTCAAACTTCCTAAAGTAGAAGGTGACCTTCTCCAGGTCTATTAAGGCCACCTGAGTGTCCTCCAACATAGCCTGCTCATCAGTCTGCAGAGATAAAAAGTGCACACGTCAGTGTGTGTGTGTGTGTGTGCGTGTAGGGCTGTGAGAGTGCGAAACAGAAAGTATTCCTCAAACAAAAAGCTGTATCGCTGCAGAAGCACAGTGAAACCTTTGCACACCCATCTGAGAGGCTTGTTGTGTTTACACGCAGGATGTTCTTGTGTCTTCTGCGTTACCACGACGAACGCCAGTGAAATCGGACGCTCACCCGCCCACGGCTGGCATGTGGGCCAGCGCGTTTGTGCCCTTTTTTAAAAAAAAATGTTTTTCTTTGCATGTTTGTGTTTGTTTATGCACGTGCTTGTGCGTATTTCTGTGTGTCAGTGTACACAAGAATGTGTGCGCCTGTTTCCTTTTCAAACATCCGCCCAAACATCCCCACATGCAAACAAGCACATCTGCTCCTGGCCACAGTAAACCATGGGGGTTGGGGGGCGGGAAGGGGATGTTGTAGTTTGCACCTCCCTGCACTCCTCTACAATGCTCCCTCTTTCCCTTCCAACCTCTCTCTCTCTCTCTCTCTCTCTCTCTCTCTCTCTCTCTCTCTCTCTCTCTCTCTCTCTCTCTCTCTCTCTCTCTCTCTCTCTCTCTCTCTCTCTCTCTCTCTCCCTCTCTCTCTCTCTCTCTCTCTCTCTCTCTCTCTCTCTCTCTCTCTCTCTCTCTCTCTCTCTCTCTCTCCCTCTCTTCCTGCTATCGCTCCACCATATGCAGAGGTTTAAACGGCATAGCAGTGGAGGAGGATTAGTGCGCTCTGTCTAAAGACACATTAGTGATGGCCTGACATGTGAGGGGAAGGGGGCTCACTCTACCCCACTGCCAAGTGACAAGGCAGGCTGCTGTGTGTGTGTGTGTGTGTGTGTGGGCAAGCTGGCGGAGGCGAGATTCACAAATGCACACACACACACACACACACACACACACACACACACACACACACACACATGCGCATGCGCGTAGAAACAAGCACATGGAGAAACACACCCGCAGCTTGTTTCATGGTTCCTTTCATGAGGCTCCCTAAAAAACAGGGGGCTTGCTGAGATTTCAGTGAAATCACCTGGAGGTACTGTGAGCCTGCTCTGCTCCATGGGGGGACTTGAAAGGGAAATTTCTCAAGAAAGACAGGAAAGGGAGTGAGAGACAGACAGCTATAGTCAAAGACTGAGACTGTGTGCGACAGGAGGGGGGAGGGTGGGGGTGAAAGAGGGTGAAAAAAGACATGGAGAGCAAGAGTGATCTATGTAGATGAAAAAATTATAGAGTGAGAGAGAAGTAAGAGAGAGAGAGAGTGAGGGAGTGAATAAGAGAGATAGAGTGAGAGTAAGACAGAGTCGAGTGAGAGAGAGGACAAGAGTGTAAGAGAGACAGACAGACAGACAGACAGAGATAGAGTAAGAGAGAAAGAGAGAGACTGAGTGATTGTGTAGAGAGAGAGAGACTGAGTGAGTGTGTAGAGAGAGAGTGAGTGAGTGAGGGCCCTGCATGCAGGGCCACTTATTATCATCCCGTTGATAATAAATGGCCGTTTTCCATTGATAATAAATATCCAAAAGAGATCGCTTAAATTCTGGATGAACCTTAAATCAAGTCCCCACGACACATTGCAATTTAAAGCATTTCAAACCCAAGAGCTAAGAAAGAGTCCCCTCAGCCAGCTGGTTGTGAAACTAGCTGACCCCGTAACCACTGACACAGATGAGATTCAGACTAGCACTGCTTACCAACCACAGAGTAGAGTAAACCACATCATCACACAATGCAAAAACTCAAATCTGGAACATTGGTACACAGAAACCAAATGACAACACAAATTAGAATGTTATCAGGCCCTAAAAAGAGAACACAAACTGGCTGACTAGCTCCCCACTGTCAGAGACAGTCAGCAGACACACGTCCTTACCAAGTACAGGCTCACTGACCAAAGTCTAAAAGGGCAGACACAAAAAATGTTGGCTACCAAAAGAGCAAAGAATATGTGGTCACTGTACGGCAGGTGAGGTGGAGACAGAGATGCACTTCCTGCTAAATTGTGAGAAATCCCAGAACACAAGAGAAAAACACCAGGAGAAATGTGAAAATGAGATTCCACATTTTCTATTCCTGGATGAGAAAGAGCAATGGCCACTTATTTTAGGAGAGGGCCGATGTGTACACCTTGCAGCACAATGTGTCAGAATGCCATAGTCTGAGGGTCAGTGAGTGACCAACACACTGTCAATTACTGTCAGTTGCTGTTCAAGTGCTGTTCTATGTTTCTGCCAGTTCTGTCTTTTCCTTTTCTTTTTTTTTAGTACTCTGTTGACCTATTTTGCTGCCACCTGCTTTGGCAACATTGTAATTAATGCAGGTATGCCAATGAAGCATAATTGAATTGAATTGAATTGAACTGAATTGAATTGTGTAAGAGAGAGAGAGTAGCACATTTTAAACAATTTGAACTAATAACAAAAAAGTTTTCTTAACCTATCAGATGAAGAAAAACTACCAGTCCTACTAGGGGAAGACCAAAGAGCTGTAAGTTAGCAGCAGTCTATATCGCTGCCTGCCATAAAGTGAGGGACAGTGAGTGTAAGTTAGAAGTAGTCTATGTTCCTGCCTGCCATAAAGTGAGGGACAGTGAGTGTAAGTTAACAGCAGTCTATGTTCCTGCCTGCCATAAAGTGAGGGACAGTGAATGTAAGTTAGCAGCAGTCTATATTGCTGCCTGCCATAAAGTGAGGGACAGTGAGTGTAAGTTAGAAGTAGTCTATGTTCCTGCCTGCCATAAAGTGAGGGACAGTGAGTGTAAGTTAACAGCAGTCTATGTTCCTGCCTGCCATAAAGTGAGGGACAGTGAATGTAAGTTAGCAGCAGTCTATATTGCTGCCTGCCATAAAGTGAGGGACAGTGAATGTAAGTTAGCAGCAGTCTATGTTCCTGCCTGCCATAAAGTGAGGGACAGTGAATGTAAGTTAGCAGCAGTCTATGTTCCTGCCTGCCATAAAGTGAGGGACAGTGAATGTAAGTTAGCAGCAGTCTATGTTCCTGCCTGCCATAAAGTGAGGGACAGTGAGTGTAAGTTAGCAGCACTCAATATTGCTGCCTGCCATAAAGTGAGGGACAGTGAATGTAAGTTAGCAGCAGTCTATGCTGGTGCCTGCCATAAAGTGAGGGACAGTGAGTGTAAGTTAGCAGCAGTCTATGTTGCTGCCTGCCATAAAGTGAGGGACAGTGAGTGTAAGTTAGCAGCAGTCTATGCTGCTGCCTGCCATAAAGTGAGGGACAGTGAGTGTACGTTAGCAGCAGTCTATGCTGCTGCCTGCCATAAAGTGAGTGACAGTGAGTGTACGTTAGCAGCAGTCTATGTTGCTGCCTGCCATAAAGTGAAAGACAGTGAGTGATAGTCACTTGACTTGTTGCTGCCATATTTGATGACAGTATGTTCTTTTGTTTTGTACTATGTTTCTTTGCTGTAGTGCGTTTGTTTTCAATTGTGTTTTCAAATTGATGTTTGGCTTTTTCAATGTTTGGACACTTGCTTTGGCAATATGTACATCGCTACGTCATGCCAATAAAGCCATTGGAATTGAAAATTGAATTGAATTGAGTAAGAGAGACAGAGTAAATGAGAGTGAGAGAAAGAGAGAGCGTGAGAGAGATAGCGTAAGAGAGATAAAGCGAGAGAGACAGAGTAAGAGAGAGAGAAAGAGAGACTAACAGAGACAGAGTGAGCGAGAGTATGAGAGGGAGTAAGAGATAGAGAGAGTGAGAGAGAGAGAGAGAGAGAGAGAGAGAGGCAGGAACAGAAAACAGCAATAGTGATTCATGGGCAGTTGATGTAACCCAACACATCCCTCTAATCCACATAGACAGTCACCCAAAATACAAGTAGGAAACACTTCCCACGTCTCTAAACATTGCATTCTCAGTGGAAATAATATTTACAGCCCTCATATCGCTTATTACAACTCCCGCCAGCCATATTCATGCTTGAATATACAAAATACCAAGGGAAAAAAGGACCAATTTATGAAAAAAATGTTGCTTTATAACAATGTTTTGATCCGGGCGAACTGTGTTTCTCATCAAAAAGTGTGTTTCTGAGGGAGGAAGAGGATAAATACTGTATGATTCATTCTCTTAGGGCATTCAAAGAGAACCTGTGTTTCATTTTAAAAAAGAAAAACAATGAAAAACAACTGAACTTCCCAGAATGTGCCGTCCTCATTGTTGTGACTAAACACAACAGCGTCTGCTCAGAGTTATCTCCCCGCTGGACGAGCCGCTTTCACTGGACCGGCTGGAATAATTCATGAGGTGTCATATCATATTTCAAGTGGCATGCATAGTTTTTTTTGTTTTTTGTTTTGTATTTTCTCCCCAATTGTACCCGGCCAATTACCCCACTCTTCCGAGCCAACCTGGTTGCTGCCCCAAAGGGCAGAGGGCTGCAGACTACCACATGCCTCCTCTGATATGTGTGGAGTCACCAGCCGCTTCTTTTCACCTGACAGTGGGGAGTTTCGCCAGGGGCACGTAGCACGTGGGAGGATCACGCTATTCCCCCTCCTTCCCGAACCGGTGCTCCGACCGACCAGAGGAGGCGCTAATGCAGCGACCAGGACACATACCCACATGCGGCTTCCCACCCGCAGACACAGCCAATTGTGTCTGTAGGGACGCGAGACCAAGCCGGAGGTAACACAGGGATTCGAACCGGCGATCCCCGTGTTGGCAGTATGCATGCCCCATGGCATGCATACTGCAGCAAAATTCCTGAAGTAGGGGTGAGAAATTTCATTTCCCTTTAGCTGCATTACAGACGTCACATGAATAAGACTGGTGTTTTAGTTGAGTTACTGAAGTGTGAGGTTCAAAAAAAAGGCCAGCCAACTAGAACAGCCTTTAAAAAATGATTAAAGTTGAAGTCAAAGCATCGAGGACCTGGTTTTATTTACCACCAGAAATCCTTGAACTCTCTTCTGTATTACATGACTGCCTCTACTGCAGTAATTTTTCATCATATTTGGCAAAGTTACGCACAAAGAGAAGGGTAATTGAGGTCGTATTAGAAGTTGTATAAAAACATTTGCAGGAGAAATAGAACAGTTAATCGCACGTAACCTCAGATAACCAAGAAACTCAAAGGTTAATCTTTTCGTACTTTCCCATGAACGGCCGCCTGAAGTTCAGCAATGCATGCGTTGAGAGGTGTTTACTGTAAGAATAACTAAACCTGTAAACCATGCCAAAATGATTTGGGATGGGTCACTGAATCCCAAAGGTACTTTCAGGGGATGTCTGAATATTAGAAGCCGGCTACCCAAACGTCATCAAATAAATAATCTCCTGATTCATTCAAATCTGGACTTCCTGGCTTTCTCTGAATCATGGCTCAATTCCAATATTGTGACAGAACTGCTAGAAATACCCGGCTATAATGGCTACCACAAAGATAGATGCTCAGGGAAAGGTGGCGGTGTAATAATGTACGTTAAAGATACCGTTAAAACGTGTGAAATGGAACTAGAATCCCCAACTGGGATGTTTGGCCATACATATTACCCTCTCGCCCCAAATGCCCTTTGGTGTGCTGGTCATGTATAACCCTCTGTCGTAGGAAACGTCATTCTATACTGATTCTGAAGTACAGCTGAAGAAGTTGGATTATCAATATTAACTGGCTGGACAATTTTTTTCCCGAAAACACAACTTCTAAGTTCGATCTGAAACAAATGGTCACTATTCCAATAAGAATCACCAGAAATTCCCAGACCTCGACTGATTTGATTTTTTTTTTTCAAATAACCCATGTCGTGTAATTCAAATATACAATTTGATCACAGGTCTATCCGATCATCCATCCATCCATCCAGTATCTGAACCGCTTATCCTGCTGTCAGGGTCACGGGGATGCTGGAGCCTATCCCAGCAGTCACTGGGCGGCAGGCGGGGAGACACCCTGGACAGGCCGCCAGGCCATCACAGGGCCAACACACACATATAGCTGACTGTATTTGCTCGCAAGTTAACCAAAATAGATTCTCATTCCATGCCAGTAAATCAGTGACAATAAAAGGCATTCCAAAATGCAACTGGGCACAATTACAATCTGAGTTTCAGCGAGTTAACTGGGAAGACATTAAAATCTGATGATCTGAATAATTGCTGCAATAACTTTGTGGGCACAGTCACAAGTCGTTAAGGAGAAGAATACACAGACTTGGAAAACAAAACTCGTGAAAAATGAACTGCCTTGGTTGACAAAGGAAATCTGGGTTCTAATGAAAAATAGAGATCAGGCCCTAAAAAATCTCCCTGAAACCAAAAAATAAAACTGACGTAACTTTTAAATCTCTAAGAAACAAGGGGTCTGGATCCCGTTCACTGAACGGCGGGACAAGACGCAAATTTCTGGCATCAAACCGGTCTGGAGAATCACCAGGAGATATATGAAAGTCCATACTTGAATCACCTGTCATTCTGCCTGTTTTAATTGAATCCAGCTTAGCGTGTTGCAGCTCTAACTTTGCTTGCTCCGATTTCAACTCGGCTTCGTGTTTTTTACTATAATACTCTAGCTGCAACAAGAGCAACTCTTTCTGCTGTTCAAAGGTGAGATTACTACCTACGGGTGGCTGGAGAAGCGGGCCAGGCCTCTTCTCTGCCTTACTTAACAAGACCTTCCAATCCAACTGGGACTTCACTGCAGCCCTCACAGCGTCTCTACTTTGCCTTCTATCACCAACATCCAAAGAATAATAAACTGCTATTTTAAGCAATCGGTCCTTATTAATGCACCGCTCTATCCACTCCGAGGGACTACGGACAAACTCATCAATATCTTCCATGCTGGACGAAACTATGCAAATTTACACAAGGACAGACAAAAATGGGGAAAACATGCGCTAAACAAATTCCAGAAATCCCCCTCGAACTGCCGAACCATGAAGCTATCCAACTCTCCCCTAGTCTTCAGGTGCTTTTGCGTCTGGGCTCTTTAAACACTAAGCCTATACCCTGTGAAGACAACCGGTATCTGGTTTCCCCAGCAGCTACGGAGTGTCCCTGAGACAACTGCTACAACCCGCATCCACACCACACTACCAGTTGCCCCAAAGGAGACACGCCAGGCGAGAGGTCTGAAATTTAACTACACACAGGCGTAATTAAATTTCTCTTATCTACCTTGATCAAATTTGCATAGCGCACAATATACCCACCAGCAACAAGCTCCCCTCACTACACACACCCAAATAGCGCCCAAACAAATAATCCAACTCAGGAACTACAGATTTTAACAAAAATCAGTGGCCCCCAAAAACAGATAATGAGATAATGTCCAACTTTTTTCCCATGGAATATTCTGATCAAACTGGGACCAGTAAGCTACAACATATGGAGAAGTGGTAACTCCCTATCAAAAACAGTACGGACAGCCTTAATTGTTTTTTACGGCTTCAGTGAAGCAAACCCTTCCACACATTGCTTCATTTGGATGTACTAAAGGAATAATGAAAGGATACTGAGTACCTTGCAATAAGGAAATTGAACCACGGGGGATAGCTGCCATCACTATAGCAAATTCTTTGGGTGTTACAGGAAAAGTAAAATGTACAATAAACTCGTCATATGTCATGAGATAACCTTGAGAGTTCAGCAGCTGTCCTACCAATAAAATATTTCTATCAAAGCAGTTAGTATAGAAAATACTCCTGTGCTTGTATAAAATACTGCAGTTATTCCATATATGAAAAACGGTGTGGAGAAAAGTTCTGCTTGTAAATCAATTTCCATGCCAGTAAGGCTTGCTTGCTGATAGTTTAAGAGGGAGTTTGTCAATTTGATAAATACACATTAACAAGAAGGGAAGACCCCCCCAACCTTATTGAAGACAGTTCTAGAGATAATGTTCCACATGGATGAGCTGTTAGACAAGAACTACTTTAACCAGTTAATCTTCAAAGCATAATTCATAGAAGAAAAATCCAGAAAATCTAAACCACCATTCTTAATAGAGTTGAAAACTACAGATTTCCTGATATAATGGACCCGATTTTTCCATAGAAAATTAATCAATATTTTATCAGTGGCATTAGCAGTTTTGTCATCCAAAAATACAGATGAAACAATATATATAAGCCTGGATATTCCCTCCGTCTTAGATATGAGAGTACCCTCTAACCTACTGGATTTAATGGCAAAAAACCTGAGCCACTCGGAGGAAAAGGTAACAGAAACAGGGCAACCTTGTCTCACCCCTCTCTGTAGAGAAACTCTTTGAGTTGTCCCATGTTTTAGTTTAACCAAGCTATTACCATTAACACAGAGAATTTTAATAGCATTACAAAAATATGTCCCAAAACCAAAGCGTTCTAGACAATAAAAAATAAAAGAATGTTTTATGGAGTCAAAAGCTTTGCAAGTCCTGGAAAAATATGAAACTTTTATCTAGAATTAGATCAGAATAGTCTATGAGGTCTAAGACCTAATATCATTGTTAATGTCTATTGTTCATAAATCCAGATTGATTTTCATCAATTATTGAGTTTGAGACCTGCTTGAATCTTTTAGCTAAAATAATAGCAAACACTTTATAATCATTATTGAGTAAAGTTATTGGTCTCCAATTGTCCAGCAGAAGCAGATCTTTCTTTGGTTTGGGGATTTAACATATTAGTCCTTGTGTCATTGTAGTAGGAAGACAGGAATTCTGGACAATTTCTGAGTAGACCTTATACTGGGACCAGTAAGCTACAATATATGGAGTGAAATGGTGTGAGTAAATCAGAGAATAATTTGTAAAATTCAGCAGTGATACCATCATTACCAGGCGATTTATTGTTTTTGAGTGAATGGATGCCCTCTTTAATTTCCCTTTCTGATATTACACCAAATAAGCCAGATACTAGATTTAAGGACTGGACAGCTAAAGGAATAACAGTTCTATGCAATATAATGAAAGAAGGAACACTGCTGAGTTTTGAAATGCTTAAAAAGAAACACTTATTTGTAAAACAAGACTTTTATCGGTTTCTGCAGATGCGACATTATGTTAATATGAAGATGAAAAATGTAACTGAGGCAAGTACTTGTCTGATAGAACTGTTTAGAAAAGCATATAATTCAGATACTGATAGCAGAATCATTTCATGCATATATAAGATTCTGTTAAATCTTAAAACACATTCGACTTCATGCATTAAAACAAAATGGGAGAAGGAAGGAGGGACAATTATATCTGAGGAAGAATGGACAACAATATAGAGGTATCAATGGAAGTGTACTAGCTGGCAGAAATGGAGGGAGTTTGGTTGGAAAAACCTGATAAGGTATTTTATTACAGCCTCTCAGAAATCACATGATGATAGTAACCTCCCTGTTTGCTGGAGAAACTGTGGAAACCAAAATGCAAGCCACTTCCATATTTCCTCGGTTTGTCCTGTTATCAAAGACTATTGGAGAGTGATACACAATGCCCTACAAGACATTTTTTAAAATATGAAATACTCCTAGATAGTAAGACCATATATTTTGGGTGTATACCCCAAGAATGGTTGAAAGGAGAGAGATATTTAATGAATATACTGCTGGTGGCTAGTTAAAGACTTACCAGGAAATGGTTATCACGGGAGAGCCCAACTTTAAACACATGGATGGAAATTACAATGGACATTTATAAAATGGAGAGGATAACAGCACCTGTCGATCATGAATTGGAACAATTAACCTTATACTGGAAAATATGGTTTGACTACGTAGCACCCCACAGGCCTGATTTTATTTTCACAAATCAACGACCATGTTGTAAAGAAAAAATCACTCCCTACCTGTACATATTTTTCCCTATGTTTTGTTCTTTCTTTTATATAAGTGGATGAAAATATATATATAAATATAAAAAAAGAACCAGCATATAGAGCAAAGATGTTTCCAAAAATGCTTTCCTAAATGAACCTGGTAAAGAATATTCAAATCTATTTAATTTGTCAGACCAGCCTGATTAAGGTATGTCGTGGAATCTCTGCGGATGCATTGTTGCCCCAAAGCAACACACCCAAATATGGAAATCATTCCGGATTCTTTTAGCTGTTTGTACCAAGATTATTCATTTAGGGACGTCTCTTTGGTTTCCAGATTTGAGCTGTAGAATGGGTCACTTGCTGACTCCTTCGAGGACTGATGATGTGCTGATGGACTTTACCCTCATTAATGTTGCAAATACTACAGAGATGATGCTGTGCTTTTGTTAATCCATGTTTTAGTTCTTGCATATGTTTGTTCCCCCCCCTCTTTTTCCTGAATATCCTTCTCCCAATATACCCAGCATCTCTCCTCTACAAGCCATCTCAATCTTGCCTCTCTTGCTCTGTCTCCAAACCGTCCAACCTGAGCGGTCCCTCTAATATAATCGTTCCTAATCCTGTCCTTCTTCATCACTCCCAATGAAAATCTTAGCATCTTCAAATCTGCCACTTCCAGCTCCATCTCCTATCTTTTCATCAGTGTCACTGTCTCGAGAGAGCTAGAGAGGGACAGAGTAAGAGAGAGAGATAACGTGAGAGAAAGAGACAGAGATAGAGTAAGAGAGAAAGAGAGAGAGAGTGAGTGAGTGAGAGCCCTGCATGCAGGGCCACTTATTATCATCCCGTTGATAATAAATGGCCGTTTTCCATTGATAATAAACATCCAAAAGAGATCACTTAAATTCTGGATGAACCTTAAATCAAGTCCCCACGACACATTGCAATTTAAAGCATTTCAAATGCAAGAGCTAAGAAAGAGTCCCCTCAGCCAGCTGGTTGTGAAACTAGCTGACCCCGTAACCACTGACACAGATGAGTTTCAGACTAGCACTGCGAACCAACCACAGAGTAGAGTAAACCACATCATCACACAATGCAAAAACTCAAATCTGGAACATTGGTACATAGAAACCAAATGACAACACAAATTAGAATGTTATCAGGCCCTAAAAAGAGAACACAAACTGGCTGACTAGCTCCCCACTGTCAGAGACAGTCAGCAGACACACATCCTTACCAAGTACAGGCTCACTGACCACAGTCTAACCATTGAAAAGGACAGACACACAAAAAATGTTGGCTACCAAAAAGAGCAAAGACTATGTGTTCACTGCACAGCAGGTGAAGTGGAGACAGAGATGCACTTCCTGCTAAATTGTGAATAATTCCAGAACGCAAGAGAAAAATACTAGGAGACATCTGAAAACCAGATTCCACATTTTCTATTCCTGGATGAGAAAGAGCAATGGCCACTTATTTTAGGTGAGGGCCAAAGTGTACACCTTGCGGCTCAATGTGTCAGAATGCCATAGTCTGAGGGTCAGTGAGTGACCAACACACTCTCCAATTACTGTCAGTTGCTGTTCAAGTGTTGTTCTTTGTTTCTGCCAGTTCTATCTATTCCTTTTTCCTTTTTGTTTTGTTTGTTTGTTTGGTACTCTGTTGACCTGTTTTGCATTCACCTGCTTTGGCAACATTATAATTAATGCAGTCATGCCAATAAAGTATTATTGAATTGAATTGAGTGCGTGAGTGAGTGAGTGAGAGCGAGAGCAGTTGATGTAAACCAACACATCCCTCTAATCCACATAGACAGTCACCCAAAATACAAGTAGGAAACACTTCCCACGTCTCTAAACATTACATTCTCAGTGGAAATAATATTTACAGCCCTCATATCTCTTATTACAACTCCCGCCAGCCATATTCATGCTTGAATATACAAAATACCAAGGGAAAAAAGGACCAATTTATGAAAAAAATGTTGCTTTATAACGATGTTTTGATCCGGGCGAACTGTGTTTCTAATCAAAAAGCGTGTTTCTGAGGGAGGAAGAGGATAAATACTGTATGATTCATTCTCTTAGGGCATTCAAAGAGAACCTGTGTTTCATTTAAAAAAAAAAAAACAATGAAAAACAAACTGAACTTCTCAAAATGTGCCGTCCTCATTGTTGTGACTAAACACAGCAGTGTGCTCAGAGTTATCTCCCCACTGGACGATCCGCTTTCACTGGACCGACTGGAATAATTCATGATACGTGACGTATCACGGATCACTGACACAATACATGACACGTCAGGCGTCATATCATATCTCAAGTGGCATGCATACCCCCCCCCCTTTTTCTCCCCAACTGTATCCGGCCAATTACCCCACTCTTCTGAGCCATCCTGGTCGCTGCCCCAGCTGCAGACTACCACGTGCCTCCTCCGATACATGTGGAGTCGCCAGCTGCTTCTTTTCACCTGACAGCGAGAGTTTCACCAAGGGGACGTAGCGTGTGGGAGAATCACACAGTCCCCCCCCCCCCAACAGGCGCCCCAACCAACCAGAGGAGGCGCTAGTGCAGTGACCAGGACACATACCCACATCCCATCCGCAGACATGGCCAATTGTGTCTGTAAGGACACCCGAACCAAGCCGGAGGTAACATGGGGATTCGAGCCGGCGAGCCCCATGTTGGTAGGCAACGCAATAGACTGCTACGCTACCCGGACTCCCCATGGCACGCATACTGTAGCAAAATTCCTGATGTAGGGGTGAGAAATGTTATTTCTCTTCAGCTGCATTGTACATGTCCAGGGCTCAGCGTTTTCGGTTCCGATTTAAAAAAAAAAAAAAAAAAAAATCCGGGCATTTATCGGCGTTTATTTTGAATATTATAAAATGGGTGAAAATCGGTTGAAAAAATAAAGAATACAAAAATGCGGGTGAAAATCGGACTATAATCAGTTTAAACCGATCTGCTCCTTTTAAAAAATCCAGGTATTTTTCGGTGAAAATCGGTAAAATCCGAAAACGCTGAGCCTTACGGACGTCACATGAATAAGACTGGTGTTTTAGTTGAGTTACTGAAGTGTGAGGTTAAAAAAAAAGGCCAGCCAACTAGAACAGCCTTTAAAAATGATTAAAGTTGAAGTCAAAGCATCGAGGACCTGGTTTTATTTACCACCGGAAATCCTTGAACTCTCTTCTGTATTACATGATTGCCTCTACTGCAGTAATTTTTCATCATATTTGGCAAAGTTACGCATAAAGAGAAGGGTAATTGAGGTCGTATTAGAAGTTGTATAAAAACATTTGCAGAAGAAATAGAACAGTTAATCGCACGTAACCTCACATAACCAAGAAACTCAAAGGTTAATCTTTTTGTACTTTCCCATGAACGGCCGCCTGAAGTTCAGCAATGCATGCGTTGAGAGGTGTTTACTATAAGAATAACTAAACCTGGAAACCATGCCAAAATGATTTGGGATGGGTCACTGAATCCCAAAGGTATTTTCAGGGGATGTCTGAATATTAGAAGCCTGCTACCCAAACGTCATCAAATAAATAATCTCCTGATTCATTCAAATCTGGACTTCCTGGCTTTCTCTGAATCATGGCTCAATTCCAATATTGTGACAGAACTGCTAGAAATACCCGGCTATAATGGCTACCACAAAGACAGATGCTCAGGGAAAGGTGGAGGTGTAATAATGTACGTTAAAGATACCGTTAAAACGTGTGAAATGGAACTAGAATCCCCAACTGGGATGTTTGGCCATACATATTACCCTCTCGCCCCAAATGCCCTTTGGTGTGCTGGTCATGTATAACCCTCTGTCGTAGGAAACGTCATTCTATACTGATTCTGAAGTACAGCTGAAGAAGTTGGATCATCATAGAGAAACATATGTCCTTGCTGATGTCAATATTAACAGGTTGGACACATTTATTTTTTTCCCGAAAACACAACTTCAAAGTTCAATCTGAAACAAATGTAACTACTCCAACAAGAATCACCAGAAATTCCCAGACCTCGATTGATTTGATTTTTTTCAAACAATCCATGTCGTGTAATTAAAACATACAATTTGATCACAGGTCTATCCAATCACCGCTGACTTTGTTTGCAAATTAACCAAAATAGATTCTCATTCCATGCCAGTAATTCAGTGACAATAAAAGGCATTCCAAAATGCAACTGGGCACAATTACAATCTGAGTTTCAGCAAATTAACTGGGAAGACATTAAAATCTGTTTATCTGAATAATTGCTGCAATAACTTGGCGGGCAGCCACAAGTCATTATGGAGAAGAATACACAGATTTGGAAAACAAAACTCGTGAAAAATGAACCGCCTTGGTTGACAAAGGAAAACTGGGTTCTAATGAAACATAGAGATGAGACCCTAAAAATCTCCCTGAAACCAAAAAATAACACTGACGTAACTTTTAAATCTCTAAGAAACAAGGTGGTCAAAGTAATGCGGACTGCAAAAGCACAATATTTTACCAGGCTATCTGAGAACACTAAGGGGAATGGTTCCAATAATTGGAAACAAATCAACTCTGGTCAACTCGAAACCTCAGAAACACTGCTCTGTTACGGAGCTCAAGACTGAGAACGCCACAACTACAGACCTTACAGAGACTGTAAATGGTTTTAAGGATTTATTTTTAATCGACTGTAGATAAACTTGCTAGAAATTTTCAGTCAGTTCAATTAGAAAATGATATTACAACAGACTCAGACTGCTCTTTTTATATCAAAATGACCAATCAGGATACGGTACACAAAATCATTACCAATCTGTCGAGTTCACTTGCTAGAGATGTCTTTAATCTAGACATAGCACTCTTGAAGAGACACTCATCCACTCTTGCAAAACCATTAACCAAACTCATAAACTTGTCTAAAGCAACAGAAAGATTCCCTGATGACTGGAAAACAGGTCTGATTACCCCCATTTTCAAGTCAGTTGCAACTAACCCGGCTACACATAATGGGCCAATTCCCATGCTTTTTTTTCCCCCCAAAATTTTTCTAAAGTCTTAGAAACACATATGTTTATGTATATGGTTGTAACACAGCAATTAATGACATACTTGGAGGGCAATAATCTCTAATCAATTTGGTTTCAGACCCAAGCATTCAACAGAACTAGCTAGTTGCTATCTGCAAGGAAATATCAAAAACTTTTTGGATAGGGGGAGTGTAAAAGGCATTTGAAACTGTCAACCATGACATACTGCCATCCAAATTAGCGAAATTTAATTCCACTTCTCAAGCAAAATTATATTTTAATTCTTATTTATGAAATAGGGCTCAACAGGTCACCATTGGTCATTTTAAATCTGATTGCTGTGAAAGTAAAATTGACATGCCACAAAGATCACCTCTTGGACCGTCGTTCTTTTAGCTTTATAGTATATCAACAACATCTCTGAATGCTGCACAGGAACTGGGCTACAAATGTGTGCTGACGATACTGTTTTATTTGTGGCAGCAAAAACATCTACTATTGCTGCAGCCAAACTAACAGACTGCTTGGGCAAGATGGAACACTGGCTTGACACTTCCTGCCTAACACTGACTGTCTATATGTGTGCTTCTCAATCAGAAAGCTCTTAATTACAGACACTTTCAAAGTGAGGATTAAAGACAATGAACTAGAGACAGTACAGGAGTTTAAGTAGCTTGGAATTGTTTTGGACCCTCAGCTAAGGTTTAACAAACATAAAAAAAGTTAGGTAGAACTGCTAGGGCCAATCTTCAAACCATTAGGCAAATCAGACACCGCTTACCATTTCACACAGCTTTAACATTTGGAAATTCTTTATTAGGAATAACCCTTTGAGATGTAGCTCTCATTTGCATGAGGGTCCCCAATGACGATAACACAATATAGGCACAATTGGAACAAACATTTAACAAAAGACATAAAAACAAAACAAAATGTTTCAAATAATAAATTACATACAAAATCAGGACATCATACTCAAAGCAGAGCATGAGATTGGACCAATCATTCATAGAATATAAAAAAGTATTAAAGTCAGTGATAGTATTAAGTAATTCATAAAAGTTATCAAACATAATTACAGAGGTGTTATTACGGACATGTAAAACTGATCTTATCATGAGAAGACAGGGCAATTTTGAATAGGTGGAAAGATGATATGAATTGAATATTTACAGGTAGATTATTCCGATCAGAGGGCGCTTTAAACATAAAGGCTTTCTTAGCTATTGACTTAGAGACTGCAGGAACAGAAAAAAGAGCTTTACAGAGTTTCTTGATTGATACTTAGAGGAGAATGGTACCATAAACTGTTTTAAATAGAGGGTAATTGAAATGTATACATTTAAAAATAAACTGCAGCCAATGTCGCTGTCTTCTTATTATGGGAGAGGGCCAATTAAGAGTTTCATACATTGTACAATGATGAGTTATGAAAGGACAGCCAGGAACAAATCTGCATAGTCTATTATAAACTATATTAAGAGGAAGAAGATTCGTTTTGGATGCAGCATGATATACGACATCAGCATAATCCAATACTGGTCAGATGAGTTGTAACACAAGCTTATTTCCAACAGTAAATGAAAAGTAGTTTCTGGAACGGTAAAATCACCAATACTAAGGTTCATTTTCTTCACAATATAATTAGTATGACATTTAGATTAATGTTCAGATTCAAGCCATAGGCCCATGAATTTGGTGTGTTCAACTCTTTGCAGTGGCATACCACCAAGACCGTTAATAACATATGAATAAGCTTGAGATTTGGATTTGATGCTTTGGTGAGTACCAAAAATCATAGTGTGAGATTTAGTTTTACTGCTTGGTAATTTATTAGCTGCAAGCCAAGCCAGTATTAAAGGGTATTAAAATCAGACTGCAAAGCTGATTCAATCTGTAATAAATTTATTTTAGCTATGTATATTACTGTATCGTCTGTATAAAGCTGAACACAACATTTAGAACAAATCGAGAGGAGGTCATTGATAAAAATGGAAAAAAGAAGTGCACCAAGAGTTGAACCTTGAGACACGCCTCATTGTTGTAATAATGTATCAGATTTGTTTCATTGTATGACAACACATTGTTTTCTGTTATAAAGCTAGGAACTGAACAAAGCGAAGTATTTCGTGACAGACTAACAGAGTAAATGTTATCTAAAAGAAGGTAGTGGTCAACCGGATCAAAAGCCTTGGTCAAATTAATGAAAACTGCACCTGTTATTCTCCTTGTTAGATGCAGATAAAAAATAGTTTGTAAGTTTTAAGAAAGCGGTAGTTGGGGAATGATTTGATCGAAAGCCAGATTGAAAGGGTGATAAGATATACTTATTGAGATAATATAACAACTGATCATAAATTCGTTTTTCAAATACTTTTGCAGTAGAATAAATGATTGCAATTGGTCTATAGTTATTGAGTTCAAGTACTACATCACCCCCTTTGTGCAAGGGAGTGATATGTCAACATTTCCATATGACAAGTATTTCACAAATAGATAAAGGCATGTTAAAAGATCACAAAGAGGGTACATGAGAATGTGGGATGATAATTTGAGAAATTTGGTTTCAATGCCATCTAACCCAGGACCACTACTCACTTTTAGGTCATTAATGGAATCCTGGACCTCGACAGGTGTTATTCTCCTGAAAGAGAAGGGGCTGTGACCAGACAGTAAATTGTTAAAAATAGAAGGATCAGGCATTATTATGCTGAACAGACTGAGGAGAGATGTTGATTAAATGCTTGAGTGACTAAAAGGGGATCATGCAATATAACATAGTTAAATCTTATTTGATTAAGTAAAGGTCGCAAGTAATAGAATTTATAGAAATCATAAATTAAAGGATTAAGCAGGTGCAGGGGGAGGTCTATAAATATTTCCAATAGTTATATTTTTATTCTCATGCAGAGTTACCTTTACAAAAATACACTCAAAAGATAAAGGCTCAACATCAGGGACGAACAGCTCAGAAACCAGATTAGAGGACACATATGTGGCTACACCACCACCCCAGTGCCTCTGCGACTCTGTATGAGACATAGTTTGCAAGTTTAATTTTATTGTTAGATATTCTTTTAGTGAGCCACGTTTCTGATAAAGTAATAAAATAAATACATTTTTGGTAAGAGGCTTCTGATATTCAAATGAATGATTTGAAGTCCTTTAACACCATCCAGTTTCACACGTTTAAGAGGCTTCTATCACTGATCAAACAAACACGTAGCATAGCAAAGCAACGCAGATCCAGAGAAATAGGTTGTAAGGCACAAAGATACCAAATACATAATCAATCACAACGAGACACGCAAACAGGCCTAACAGAAAAAAAAACACATAACACACATACACAAAAAAACAAAAAGAACCCAAGACCAGTGCATTGATCCTTGACCCCTTAGGCCCAAGGACTTTGGTGAATAAGCAAAAACCACTTCCATCCTGTGCTTTGTCTGTCTGTTACGATGAGGGAAAATATATATAGCTCAAAAAACTACATTAGTAATTAAAAAACAAGGGGTTAGTGCCTTAGACAGAAAATTACAGGGGTTCCTGCATGTCACTATAACAACAGAATTCATTAAGAAGCTGTTATAATATCTTGTCGGTTTAATTAAGAGGAGAGAGAATGTGTGTGTGTATGAACATCCACGAGTACATCAGAAAAAGGGCCCCCCAGGACGAACTGCTGAGTGAGTACCTTAGGCAGTAGAAGACAGAGAGTGGCGAGGAGGAAGAAGAAGAGGTATCATAGAAGACTAAGCCCCTCCATGGGATTTACCATCAAGATGTGGCTGATATCAAGAAATCCTACCAGTGGCTTGAAAAGGCTGGACTCAAGGACAGTACAGAAGCTCTGATCATAGCAGCACAAGAACAGACACTCAGGACCAGACCGGTTGAGGCACAGGTCTACCACACCAGACAAGACTCAAGATGCAGGCTGTGCAAAGATGCCACTGAGACAGTCCAGCACTTAGTAGCAGGGTGTAAAATGCTAGATGGGAAAGGGTACACTGAAAGGCATAACCAAGTGGCTGGGATAGTGTACAGGAACATCTGTATTGAATACAGACTGCAAGTCCCCAAGTCCGAATGGGAGACACCGGCAAAGGTGGTTGAGAATGGCAGAGCTAAGATCCTGTGGGATTTCATGTTCCAGACGGATCTCTCTGATCTGGCTAACCAACCAGATATTGTGATGATCGACAAGGAACAGAAGACTGCAGTAGTGATTGATGTAGCACTCCCGAGTGATGGCAACATCAGGGAGAATGAGTGTGAGAAGCTAGAGAAATACTAAGGGCTGAAGGAAGAACTAGGATCAGATGTGGAAGGTGAAATCCATAGTAGTCCCCCAGTGGTTAAGAGGAGCACTAGGGGCTGTGATCCCCAAACTGGGAGAGGGGCTCCAGCAGATTCCAGGAACAACATCTGAGGTCTCTGTCCAGAAGAGTGCAGTCCCAAGAACAGCTAAGATACTGCACAGAACCCTCAAACTCTCAGGTCTTTGGTGGAGGACCCGAGCTTGACGAAGACTCACACCACCCGAAAAAGGGCGATCGATAGATAGATAGAAAGACAGATAGATAGATATGTATATCCACATAGTACAGCCAGTACGACTTTTTACGACATATTTCCATTTTGCGGCAGCTGTATATAAACAAAAAACGAACCTATTCATGGCAAACTGTACCACTGAATCTTCTGGATGTAAACAGCTTAACGGTATCAGCAAAAAAATAACAGAAAAAGAGTCATTTCATCAGTTAATTTTATATCGAAAGAGCGTTGTCATTGTTCATAGTGGGAAATCTTCATAAACTTTGTGGTAGATAGCTGGTTAAAGTTAGCCAGTAGCTTCAGGAGGAACTTATGATGGAGAGTTCATGGAGGAGTTTATATAAGACATGAAGGCAGCTTCAGCAGCTTTGCGATCACTGAATAGTTGCTCATTGCCATCAACTAATATACTCAGGAAACAGGGATAATGGACGGAGTACTTCAGTTTAAGTTCCCGAAGTCTCCATTTGACCGGGTCAAAGGACTGACAACTCTGTCAGATAAGCGCTGCAATCCAGGAATATGAAGATGTGGTTCCTGCTTTAGATCAGCCTTTTTTTCTTTTCTTTTTTTTTTCACGAACAAGTCGAAGGATCTTTACCTTATCCTGAAATAGCTTTATCAGGATAGGCCTCTGACTGGATCTGTCATTCTGTCGGACAGTAGGAGTGTGGTGAGCCCTCTCGGTAGCTGGCAGAGTGGGTAAGCCGTCTAGCCCCAAAAACTGTGGAATCAAACGGGCCATAAACCACAGCATGTTGCAGCCTTCTGCGGATTCCGGTACTCTGACAATGTGGAGATTTGCAGACCTACTCCAGTTCTCCAGATCAACTTTATCCGTTCGGTAAGAGTTATCTTTTCAAGTTTGAGTAGAGAAGTCATTCGAGTTGTCCTCGTTTGCTCCGACACGCTGGTCCAGCTGCAAAAATGTTCCCCCAGTGTAGATAAGGAGCCCTCAATACCACTCAAAGTGCAAAGAATGGAATCCACTTTAGCATCAAAGTAAGTTATCATATCAATTTTAATCTGTTGGATGTCATCAAATGTTTTCATCTGGTCTTGATCCATTGTTTGGGGTCTTGGCTCGGGAGTTGGCAAAAATAGAAACGATCTGTCTTTTTGCCAAATACAGTTGAGCAACTTTTAAGTAGTTTAGAGCCACAAGATTGTTAGACGTGACTATGTATAATTAAGAAGCCATGAAATGCTACAAATTTCGGTAGAAAAGACAAACAGACCATAGCTTAAGTTGGCTTACTCACTCTGTGGCCTTCTTTGACCATTGCATTTATCCATGCAATTATTTTTTTCTCCTCTCTCATACTGCATAACCTCTTGGTATCAGGCATCAGCCTCTGCCATTAAACCACTAACATCCCTTTATAATCAAGCTATCAAAGTTCTGGCCATGAAACCACTGAGATTTCATCACTGCAATATTCTACAGAAGTAAAATCTTCTCAGTTTTGACAATTTCCTTAATTACGCCAACCTCACACTTACATTTAAAAATTTCCACCATCTAGCTCCATCCATTTTCAACACTTTCATAACTAGACTTCACTATACTGTCATTAGCACCTGAAATACATCAGAAAGAAACCATAGAATTAAGTCAATTTTAAGTCAAGTCAATTTTATTTGTATAGCACAATATCACATTAAAAGTCTGCCTCAGGGGGCTTTACAGCAGCACAACATCCTGTCCTTAGACCCTCACATCGGGTAAGGAACAACCCCCTAAAAAAACACTTAAACAGGGAGAAAAGAATAGGAAGAAACCTCAGGGAGAGCAACAGAATTAGACTCTGTAGGACTTCCTTTGCACAAACTGTACTCTCAATTAAAGGCACAACCCTCTGGAATTCCCTACTTGCCAGCTTAAAACAGATTCAGGATTTTAAAATGTTTTCCGCAACATTCAAGTCCTGGCTAAAACCTGGACTGAACTGTAATTATGACACCAACTAGTCATTATTTGTGTACTGGAGTTCATGCTATAAATTTTCTGTGCTTGCGTGTTTTTGTGGATGGTTGCTGTTTTTGTTTTATTACTATATGGACTGATTTTAAACTGTATCATGTAATTTTAATGAACTATCAATGCCCATCAAGGGACTGGTGTTGGAAATGAGCTTCGGCTATATACACATGTACAGTACATCAGACACTGCTTCTGCAACTGTCAATGTTCTCTCTACTTGTCCCTTACAAATAAATAAATAATTAGATTCTATGCAGATATGTAGCAGCTGTGTTAATAGCTAACACCTTTAACCTATTTTGTGTCACTTGTCAATAATTATTTACACCTGTGTGTGTGTATAGACAGTATGCCTAACCACGGCAGATCTTATGGAGGATGGAAGAGCCATGGTCCAGTACTCACAAGGTTGGGGGAGAGAAGGGACTGGAAGTGAAGGAGCAGCCCGGCACTGGCAATCTGCTCCAGCCAGCGTCGGCTGGCCTCCTGGGCCTCTTGAGGGTCCTGGGGGTCCGGGCTGTCCTGCTCAGGATCCCTGCCCATGTTGTGGAACTAAAAGAAGAAACAAAACAAAAATAAAAAGACTTTGAACTTGGGGGTCGAGCATGGAATGAAATATTTATTACCCCTATTGTCTTGTGTTTTATGCAGTCTGCGAACACATAGGAGGAAGTTTTCCTTTCACGCAAGCCCTCTATAAACTTTGCTATTTTTCAGCTTCCAGTCCTTTCAAGTTCATTTTAGTTCAAGTTGATAGAAGGAGTTCTTTGTTTTCGTACCTGGTTGAGCACAGCCAGGAGGTGCTGTGAGAAGGCACACACGGCAGCTACCAGAGACTGACAGAACACCATGTCCCGACGCAGCTGGATCTCCGAGTCTATGGAGAAGACATGCGAGATGTTACAGACAGAGAAATGCCGCCTTGACAAGAGTTCAACACAACTGGAACAAAATGACAAAGCAAATACTGAGAAGAAACGAGGGATGTGCAGGAAAAGAATTGGTAGAAATAAGTGCTGGGTTTGTTACAGTGATGAAGCCGACTCTGAGGTCAGCCACTTTGTTACAGCAATTTACAAACTTTGAGGAAAATGACAGACAACCCTGAGCAAGGACTGAGTTCAGTCCACTGGATATTAAATATTTTATCAGAAAGACATGGGAACAAATGGCAGGTGTGCCTTGGTGGAAAATAATTGGCTTACATATTTTTTGTGAAAAATTATCCCATTGAAACAGGAAGTTCACCTGTCTGCTAACTTTAGAATGAGTTCACGGACCGCTCCAGAATTAACAATGTGCATTGTAAATGACTTGCATACTCAACATTATTAGCCATCCCCTCCCTCCTTAACCTTGAGAAATATTCAGATTTGATTTTTTTTTTCACATGGGCTCACAATGTCCACCATCATCAGCATTTCTCTAAAGGAGTTAGTGTCTGACCCTGCTAGTGCAATTAATTTCAAGAGCAAGGATTACTAGCTAGAATAACTGAATTCACATCGCTCATTGACAATGATCCGAGACGGCTCCCGGGAAACTTCTGGACTAATGCTACTAACAAAGTCTGCCTAAAGTCTGCCTACCTGATATTTACATCACGATGATGTGCCTTTTATTTATCTATCTATCTATCTATCTATCTATCTATCTATCTATCTATCTATCTATCTATCTATCTATCTATCTATCTATCTATCTATCTATCTATCTATCTATCTATTTATTCATTTGTTTGTTTGTTTATTTATTGGATCCCCCCCTCCCCATTTTCTCCCCAATTGTATCCGGCCAATTGCTCCACTCTTCTGAGTCGTCCCAGTCGCTGCTCCACCCCCTCTGCCAATCCGGGGAGGGCTACAGACTACCATATGCCTCCTCCCATACATGTGGAGTCGCCAGCCGCTTCTTTTCACCTGACAGTGAGGAGTTTCGCCAGGGGGACGTAGCACGTGGGACAATCACGCTATTCCCCCTAGCACCCCCCCCCCGAACAGGCACCCAACCGACCAGAGGAGGCGCTAGTGCCGTGACCAGGACACACATCCACATCCGGCTTCCCACCCACAGACATGGCCAATTGTGTCTGTAGGAACGCCCGACCAAGCCAGAGGTAAAACGGGGATTCAAACTGGCGATCCCCGTGTTGGTAGGACACAGAATAGACCGCTACGCTACCCGGATGCAGCTGTTTGATAATTGCAGTAGTCTTGAACTGATTATCTCTCATTGTCTTTTGAGGCGAACTGTTTGTTTGTTTCCCGAGTGTGTTTTGGACGACCACCTGTACATACAAGGTCTTTCAAACCAAACTAAATTACTGCATGCAAATTATGCAAAGTGGACAAGAGGAAATGAGGACCAACCTGTGTACTGAAGTAAAACCAAAAGCAGCCGTGTCTTCACCTCTGTGAAAATAATAATAAGAAAAAAAAGAAGAAGCAGGGAATATAAATAAGCCAAGGAGAACGTGACCATCCTTATATCAACAGCCAAAAAAGCCCTCCGCCTCCATGGCTGCTGTGACCTATAAACTCAACCCCTTAAAGCAATAAATTGGAAGATATTGGTCCCCCCCCCCCCCAAGCCAAACTCCATCCCAACCTCCCAGCCGTCTGGCGTTACATGTGGAGAAAAACCCTGAATTATATAAACCCTGCCGCAAAAAGAGATAATAACATAACTCTATATTTGTTTATAGTCATATCAAAACTAAGAGCAGTATCCACAGAAAAGTAGAAAAAGAAAGAAAGCTTGGCAGGACATTGCCTGTATGTGAAAGCCATCATGGACAAAAAGAGGTCTACGCAAGCCAAGCTGCCCAGTAATATTAACAATGCTTATTTGTGTTTGCAACCGCCAACTCACCTTCCCCAGGAGTGTCAAGCGAGTAGCCAAGGATCGAGGTTGTTTGCGGGTGTGTGTGTGTACGTGTGTTCCTATATTTGTGCTTTCAGTCTGTGTGCCAACAAACACAAAACCACACCTCCGTAGGGGACGAGTAGAGTTTAAATCCCCTTTAAGATAAATAACGGAGGTAATCAAGTCAATCTCACGGTGCGGGGATGTTCAGCGCCCAAGTCTCTTGGTTTCAGTCCAAACTGTTATGACGTTCTAGTTTATGTGCCCTGGGGACGGTTTCACGTGTTGAGAGTTTAGCGAGGGAAGTGTATTCAGTGATCCGGGACCACCAGAACATACAGAAAATATACCGTGGGACATACATTATGTTCAGTAAATATGCACTGGAGAGTCATGGGGTATGATATCTATTACCTCCCTAGTGCGGAACGTTTTTTTCATGTCTAGTAAACACCGGATGCGAGTGTGTGTGGGAGTTAGTGTGCGTACATATGCCTTCTCTCCTGGTGTGTGTTTGTGTTCGTGTGTGTATTCAATGAGGTGCCAACTAACCTTCGACAAATTTGGAAATTGTCTGGGTGAGGGCTTGCACACTGCTGGGGAGGTTCCAGGGGTCCTGCTTGACATGGAGACGCAGCTTCTTGGTGCAATTAACCCTGGGCTCCATCTCTTGTTGAAACTCTGACAGACACAAATACAAGCCTGGCGTTAGCATGGAGCCAGGAGGAGGAAGAGACTGTGTGCACTGTTAAGGCACGGTTTTGCATAAGATGAAAGCAGGTTGTCTGACAAACTGCCCTCATCCACCTCCTGCATTATTAATGCATCAGGAGAGAAGAGGTTTCAACTCATTAATGCATTCTTTTCCCTGATGCCTCTTTCTCCATTATATCCATCTCCCTTGTACTCCATGCTCCCCTCTCTCATTTCCTCTCTTTCATTTCCCATTCCTCTCTCGCTGTCCTATCTACATCTCGCTCGCTCAACTTCTCTCCTTCCTCCGAGTCGCTCTGTCTCGCGCCATCGCTTTGTCTTCCGCTCTTTCCTAGTTCTGTTCACTTTCCTCCCCATTTGTCTTGCAATTCATTCTCTGTCTCTCTCTTTCTGCATTTATTCATCCTCTCTCTCCATCCTGGCACCTTCCATTTTCATCCCCCTCCCCTCTCTCTCTGCCTCTCCTAATTAGGGAAAATTGCAGTTTATTCGGACTCGGGACCAGCGAAGCCGGGCTGTTGATGAACCCCTCATTATTCATCCCGTTTTATTAGTCGGGCTCACAGACCTCCAGTTTTAGACGGCCTGGAATCTTGTCTTGCCTCGCCTCACCTTGGCAGGGGAGGAGGACAAGTGTAGTGGTGTATCTGATGGTGCTGATCTGGAAACTAGACATAGGAGGTTGTAACGGAGTTTACTTTGGAGACAGGGATGGAGATCTGTGATAGCTGGGTTTCTGTTTAAACACAGGCTCCAAGCAGATTCTAGTGTGTGTGTGTGTGTGTGTGTGTGTGTGTGTGTGTGGTTGCCAGCTTGCCTGTGTGCGAGTAGCATGTAGGGAATATTGTTGCATGTGTGTGTGTCTGCGTGATGAGAGATGTTCAGATGGAGGAATGCTCCCCTTGGTAGATAATCTTGCATGCTCTGCTATCAACCACACGCGTTACTGGCAGTGAAATTTATCAGCAGTGATCAAGGCCCCTCACATGTCCCTTTAGGGCATTTGATTATGCACACAATCACAGCCTCTGTTGTACTTACACACACAAACACACACGCACACAAACGCAGTCATCCACACATAAACAAACCTGCTTTCTGATCAAACATATCTGCGCTCACATGGGGGGGGGGCGCTCGAGATGAGCAGCGGAGGGCATTAAATAAAACTGGGCCAGGGTGCTTAGAGACAATTCTTCTCCACAGAAACTGGCTGATGTCCTCCTCGACTCTCATACCCGTATTCAAGGGCACAGCATCGGCAGACTATTCAGTTAGAGCTCAGCTGAGATTTTCAAATAGAGTTACGGACCACCTAGGTCTGCATTCAAAATGTACAGTCACCGCTCTAAATCTTGCTTTTGCCACTGAAACAAAAACGACTAACTTGGGAACATGGCTTTAGGCTGTCTCATCTCAAAAACAAAAAAATGTGCCAGCTTGTTGGAAAAAGGGAGCTGTAGGCAGAGACTGACAGGGCAATGTCAGCTAGTTTCTCTTGACAGCCGGAGCTGATGTAGAAATACTGTGCCGCTTGCAGCTATGTTTCCCACATCGCGCTGCGAGAAATCTAACAGACGAAGCATTGTTCATTATCGAGGTCAAATCCAGCTAGATAGGAAATAAACAAAAAGTACAAGACAATCACAAAGACAACTACGGAGATGGTAAGTACAACTACAACGTCATCAGGTACCGTGTAGGAGAGCGGGAGTTGTTTAAGGGTCGTCCTCCCCATTAGCTCATAAGCAGCACTACAACGTGCTAGAAGAGGAGGAGGCGGGCAGCAAAGTAGCGCCGTTCCAACTGAACAGCACGCTTCGCAGAGTCGAGTACAATGGGATGTCAACGGGAATGAGCGATGAAGAGGAAGGAGATAGAGGTAACAGAGGAGAGAAGGTCTTTTCAGTGACTGGAATCCACCTACAACCCCCACCCCCAGCCCCGTAAACTCAGAAATGCAGGAGAATGCATGCACGCGCACACACACACACACACACACACACACACACACACAAAGAGCCTGTGACAGGAAGTTGCAGGCCCTTTGCGGGGGCGGCTGCAGCGTTTACAGTGTGTTCTCTGTTTTCTCTTCAGTGCTGTGTATTGGTGCTGGCTGGACTCTGGAGTCGCTCCAATGTTATCTTGCTTCTCCCCCAGTCCCCCTGCATAGCACTGAAAGGCCTCTGAAGCACAGATACACCCTGACAAAAAAAAAAACCTCCTCACAGGAAACCCATAGGCTGCCACAACAGAAAAAAAAAAGACACACTTTAGAGGAAAATTTGAGAGGTGGAAGGAAAAGAGCGGAAAAAGAAAATCAACAATTTCCATAGAGAAAGACTAACTTTTTTTCTTGCTAATTTTGCTTGAGGCTGGATAAACTGTGTTCCATGAGAGGAACACCTGCTCTCGCTCAAACGGTCGGATCAGATCGATGCACTACGAAATGAAGAGGCGACATGGAAAAACCAAGAGGGGACCGACTGCGGCAAAGTGGAGAGAGGAAATCGCTGTGACAGACACGATCCTCTTGTTTTACCTTGTAATCCTCGGCCAGGAGTGAAACACTTGGTCTGCTCAAAGGCCCGAGCCGCTACCGCTCCTCTCAGCATGCTGGTGATGGAGTCCACCTGAAGCGAGTTGAGAGGGCCAGGGTCACACGTGACAGGTTAGACGATGCGGATTCGCAATATCCGCTTGCATATTTAGTAGCCGGAGGCAAAAGCTACACATATAAAGTTATGTGCATGAAGTCTGAAATGATGGACAGAGAGGTAGAAATATGCTTCCTTCATAAGTAAACAACACCTGTTCCTGTCCCTCAGACACAAACGGATCTGCGCAGCCCATGTGAATACAATCGCCATGCATGATGAAAACAAAGCAGGGGAAACTCTTCCAATAAAACAAATGACAGGAAATAGTCCAAATAGCAGAGGCAGTGCAGCATGCTTTTTTTGTTGGTCTTTCACAGGATATGGAGGTATGCTACACTAACAAAAACTTTTCCTCTGTTATGTGCGTGCGTGTGTGTGTACTGTTGGCATACATTTTTCAATATGTTCAAACACAAACTAGATAATTCAATATTTGTGGCGGCGGGGCATGTACATAAAAGTGTTTAGGTGTTGGGTATAACCCTCTATTGTGTTTCTAGTGTGTAATTCTAGTGTTTAATGGAGTTAATGCACTTTTTGCCATACATTATCTGAGTCTTGCATATTAGAAAGATTTGGGTTTTTTTTACGTTATCAATACTGCATGGCCGCACGGTGGCGCAGTGGTTAGCGCAGTCGCCTCACAGCAAGAAGGCCCTGGGTTCGAACCCCGGGGTAGTCCAACCTCGGGGGTCATCCCAAGTCTTCCTGTGTGGAGTTTGCATGTTCTCCCTGTGTCTGTGTGGGTTTCCTCCAGGTGCTCCGGTTTCCCCCACAGTACATGCAGGTCAGGTGAATCGGCCATACTGAATTGTACCTAGGTATGAATGTGTATGCGTGTGTGTATGTGTGTATGTGTGTGTGTGTGTGTGTGTGTGTGTGTGTGTGGGCCCTGTGATGGACTGGCGGCCTGTCCAGAGTGTCTCCCCGCCTGCCGCCCAATGACTGCTGGGACAGGCTCCAGCATCACCGCAACGCTGAGCAGGATAGGCAGCTTGGATAGCGGATGGATGATAGAGTACATTTTCTGTGCCCATGAAAATCCAACCCACCAGTGACCCACCTGGCTGAAAAGATGCTCCAGGAAGCCGTGGAGTTTTTTCTGCTTATCATGGGAAAGCCACACATTGGTGGGCATCTCATCTCCTGTGGAGAAGAATTCACTACTGGTCATTAGCAGGAAAAGCAGGTGTAAAACACACTTTTTCCTTTTCTGTCATAGCATCATCAAATGCATGATTATAGACCCATGCACACACAGACACACAGCAACACAGGCAGATATACACATATCTGAAGAGAAACAGACAATGCAAACATGCAGACAAATTTGAGGTTTTAGTAGCTCCTAAAATGCAAATCCTAACATGCATGCACTTTCTGTTCGCCTCTGCAGTATGTAATTACGTGAATGTGTGCATGTGTGTGTGTGTGTAAAACTGCTCTTGCAATTAGCTTCTGAAAGGAAAAAAGAGGGGCTACTCATGACGTCACACACAGCTGCACAGTGTGCGCTGTACGTGAGTGCGAGTGGATGCGCATGTGAACATGTGGATGTGTGTGCGTGCGTGCACATGTGTGAGAGAAAGAGGGAAGGGGATATTTGACTGGACACACAGCTGCGGAAATCGCAAACCAAAGCCCATGTGAGATCTGTGGCCCAACACCTGCCACATCCAATTAAATTCATCTGTAGCCTTTTTTTTTGTTCCTGGGATCTAAAAGGTATAATCATGCAGTTGGATTGTAATCACGACCTGTCAGTTACAGGCCTATTGTGCTACATTGTGGTTGACTGAGGTTTTTTGGATTAAGACATCCAGCTGGAATCATGATTCCAGCTTTACCATAATACGGCCTCATTGTGTGCAGCTATTTCAGTAACCCTAACTCTATAAGTAGTTAGTCCACCATTGGCTTAGTGTATGGTAAATGATTTGTGTCTGCTAAATAATGACAGATAATAACAGGGCTGTCATGTGCGTGTGGTGCAGAGTCATGCTTGCGCTCACTGCCTCGGTGTTGTTTTGCCCAAAATGTTCTTTGTGCAGCTGAATTTATACTTGCCCCGTATGCATTTTTTTTTACCCTACGGCGTATTTACATACCTGAGTCCATCTCATCACTGTGCACATAGGAGCTGCAGTGGCTGCTGCAGATACTGGTGAAGGAGGCAATTGAGTTCCGGTTGCTGTTACAGTCACTGGGGAGAAATAATGGAAAAAAAAAATTTTTTTTGACGTGTTTTCAAAGAAAATCACTCGGTCATTAGCTTATCTTGGTTCCTCATTAGATTTTCCATTCCTCAACAGCTTCCAACATTCTCATTCATTATTGATAACTCCGTTGTGTGGTTTGGTATGCTGTTATCATATGGTATGTGGTGTAATGATACGATATGGAGTGATGTGATGCATGATATGACATAATATGACATGACATGATATGATATATGATACAATATGATATGACATGACATGACATAATATGACATGACATGATATGATATGACATAATGACATGATACAACATGATATATGATATGATATAATATGACATAATATGACATGACATAATACGACATGATATGATATGATATGACATGACATGATACGGCATGATATGATGTGACACAATATGAAATAATATGACATGACATGATACGACATATGATATGACATAATATGACATGACATGACATGATATGATATGACATAATATGACATGACATGATACGAGATGATATGGTATGACATAATATGAGATGACATAATACGACATGACATGATATGATATATGATATGACATGATATGACATATGACACGACATGATATGATATATGATATGACATGATATATGATCACACGATTTACCGATGAAGCTTTCCTCTCACTATATCTTATTGATACATTTCTTCACACAAAGTTTTTATCTATTTCTATGTAATCCCCACCATTTTCTCTGTCCTGTTTGCCTTTCTCAGAAATTCTCTTTGACTCTCTCCACTCTCTGTAGCACAGTTTGAAATGTTGAAATCACCTACTTGCTGCCGTCACCGCGGAGTGCATTTAGGTCAATGAGTCCAGGTTGAAACAATTCACTCATCTATTCCACACTGCACTCTGACAAACTTCATCAACTGCTTTCAAAAGATGAGATAATGCTGGTCCTGCTTTTGTATTTGGGGATTTTTTTTTTGGAGTCAGGGGAAATTCAAGCTGAACTATGACTCCTCACACCACAACTCCCGTAATCTTCTATTCGCATGCACAGAAAAGTATACAATTATTTGCCAACCCAAAATACATCACGGTGTTACACAGTCTGTATTTGTTCATCTTACAGGGCCCCCGGTCTCACCTGTAGGAGTCTCTGTTGCTGATGGTGTCGTGTCCAGAGTCCTCCTGCTCATCTCCGGCCACGTTGAAACACACCTTCTTCCCATTCTTCTCCCCCCTCTCTCCCTCGCCTTCCACAGAGATGTAGTTCTCTGGGGTCTTCACGTCGGATGCTGGGGGGTGGGTGATGGACGACAGGAGGCTGTTGGAAACAGAAGGGGGGAGTTAATGAGGGGTGGAAAAACGGAAGAGAAGTCCGCCATATAGAGACGGGGGCGGGGGGGGGGGGGGCAGGCAGAAATAACACATAACGGTTATAGCGTTCATACAGCGCCGACACCGGTTCAGAGGGTACTGTAGACCCCGCTTCACTGCTTTAAATATGACATGAGAAACAACTGGTCAGAGTGCCAGGTCAGCTTTACGCTACACAGGAAACACATTTGGCAAATGGGTCTCAGCAATATCGTATCAAGGGGTGTGTGTGCGTGTGTGCACTTGCAGATAATGTGTGTGATGAACGTCTGAGTATAAAATCCGGATGTGCATTTCATGTTTGAGTGTATTTCGCTTGATGTATGTGTGTATTTTATATCAGCATGTGTAAGCATACAAGGGCTTTAATAGTGCCTCTGACCGAGAGGCAGCTGATGGAGCGAGCCAAACAAAACCCTCGATCTATTTGTGTTTGGCCTCCACACAACAACTTCAGAGGGTCAGGGATTCACGCAATAGGTTCAAACATGCAGCAGGGTACAGCTGTGTCAACACGCTGCAACTACGCGGCAAGGATCAGCGCTCTCTGTTGCTGCTGGCCTGTATTGTATCAGAGGAGCAGGAAGAGGCAGCCTGGGATATTTTCACAGTTGCTGCTACACATGGTGGCATTTAAAGCCATATTCCCAATAAATGCAGGCCTGGACTTTCCTGATCTCTCCCCACGCAAACACTGACACGCGATGTCTGTTTGCATTTCAGCCTAATTTCGTTCGTGTATGCTTACATTTTCCATTATGTCATGACACGGGCTCTGAGGCCTTTTGCTTTTCTTTTCTGCTATTTTTTGAAGAGGAGCGCTAACGGGGGGGGGGGGGGGTGGAGGGGGGCAAATAAAATCGTTGCGATGTAAACAACGTGTCCTTCGTGTTCCACAAACACATCTCCGATGCTGTGACGTCCGAGCCTCTTCAACATTTCAAACGCTCTTCCTTTGTTATCGCCATCCCTCTATCTCCCCCCCCACCCCCACCTCCTCCTCATTCACAGGGTGCCTAGGCCACACAGCTGCCCTCATTACAGTCCACTCTCCAGGACTCCCACAATGCCTCTCTGGAGCGGAGTGGCATTCCATCGCCATGGAGAAGCTCTACGGGTTCTCTGATTGGTTGCCGGTTAATAAGGAAATGTGCGCAGTTTGAGGCCTGTGGGGCACAAAGCATTGGAGGGTGCAAGGGAGAATAACAATGATTGGATCAGAGCAGGAGATTCAAGGGGTGTGGTGGTGGTGGGGGGGGGTAATGAGAGAACTATAGAGAGAGCAGGACAAGCTTCGCTGGTGCTCGTAGCTGGTAAGTTCAAAACAAGCTTGGATCTGTCGCTGTGTGATGCAGCAAACTTTACACAAGGAGCCGTTAATCTGCTGTACGAAGCTCCTCGTCAACTCCTATACATTACACCGTCACACACCGGCCCGGCAAGTTTGCAGCGCCGACGTGTCATCTGCATTACAATGCTCCTCATTAGCTGCTTTTCACAAGGCTATCCGCACATGCTCTAATCTCTGCCGCTGTGAAGGAACTGAAGCAGCGTGGGGATCTGAGACAGCCACTGGTTGGGACATTATTAATTAGCTGCCTTGAATCAGAGACTGTCACAAAGGACCTCAAAGTGAGAAGGAAAGTGGGGGGGGGGTTGTGATTCAGGAAGGGAGGAGGTAATGATATAAAACGCATCACCAGCCAAGTCCAACAGCTGTGACCCCTTGACTGTGGTCCCGAGACAAAAGGTCACAGGTCGCTGCCTCAAAATGAGGAGCTCCGAGGACTGCCAAAATGTTGTATAACTGTAACTACGACTCTAAATCCGCTTGTTTTCTTTTGCCGAATTGCTTTAGGATATTGCCGATTGCCAGTGAGTGTGCTGTACACCTTCCCAAGCGATTGCTCGCACGATACCTGTGTGTGTGTGGAGACGAGGATGGGAGGGAAACACCGTGATGGGATGAAATCCTTCAGCAGTAGGGAGACACACAGAGCGAAAGTCGGGCTAAGACGCTGACTGAACTAAAGTGTAGAGGGGATTACACACAGGGAGTTCACAAGTGTTGAGCCAGACCGCAACTACTTGTCCATTACAGCCCATATAAGCTCCGACACTGTCAGACAGCCACGCTGTCTGTCTGCCACCCACACTGCTCACCCTTTACGAGCAACCAGAGTGTGCGTTCATGAAGGAGTCCGTACGCGTGTTTGTGTTATTCCCTCAGCAGCAGTCTCAGACTATTTGAGTGCACGTGGATCTAGACACAACTAATTGCATTTGACAGGAGCCTGACGAAGTTTGTCCAGACACAAGTCATTGAGATCCCTGCTGTGGACCTGACTCGTAATTACCGCAGTCAGGTGACAGCATCACTCCGTCTAGTCAATTTTAATCTAATCCCCTGGACCCCGCCAGCTCTGCCGAGGAGACTTCTAATGACTAAATAAACTGTCCAATACAGCTGATTTGAGAAGAACATCACAACAAAAACATTTATTATTGTGATAAATCAGCGGCCAATCATATAATCATCACGCCATTTTGGGGTTAATCTTTCAGTGGCAGCAGGAATTAAGAGCGTATTTCTTCATAGAAAGAGGGGCGAGAGGTTCCACACCCAGTATGTATGTATGTATGTATGTGTGTGTGTGTGTGTGTGTGAGTAAGTGAGTGAGTGTGTGGGAGAGAGAGAGAGAGAGAGAGAAGAATTATGAAGAGGTTCTCAACAAAACAGCTATGATTATAAATTAATGATCCACTAAATAATGATGAAGTAATGCAGAGGCGATCTTTAAATGTCAAAATGAATTAAGAATGCACTGGAAGCATTTTATTCTGAAAGAGGTACCATTGTTCTTTAAGAGGTTCAACGTCCAGTATTATGTGTGTGTGGTTCATTGTCGGTGAATGGTATTTCCACAGGGCACCTGGCCTACTGATACACCCTCTACTTCATTGAGCTTGTACTTCCTGTTTGGGGGTGCTGGCAGGGCATGAGTAGTGTTTCAGATTTCCTGTCTGCGACATCACGCGCCTCAAAACAATGAACCCGTCAACAGCAGTGAATGGCCAGCCAGGAAGCCACTTCAGTCTAACACACACGCATCAACACTACACATGCACCAATTCTACAAATGCCCTAGTACACAAACTGCATACAAACTGTGCACCCCCGAACGTATTCGCTCTTTCTTTTCTCTCCACCCCTTCTGCGATACGACATATAGACATATCTGCACAGACACAAATGCAAAAATATGCATAAACACAGACATGCACACACAGGTGCTGTGGTCCTGAGCAGAATGCATGCATGCATATTAGACTTGGTGTTGATGTGTGCCAGATGCAGCACACTGACCAAAAAGAAGGCAGCTGCAGTTACTACAGCTTGTTTTATGAGGGTATTTTATTTCAAAGGAAATTTGTGGTGAAACAAGAATCTGTGGGAGGCCAATTCTTTCTATCAAAAACAAAAAAAGCAATTTGATGTGTTCAGGAAAATATCTATTTTCCCTACTGTTTTACACCACCAGAAAAAAAGAAAAAAGGCAAACTGCCATTTTTCAAAGGCAGTCTCTTTCCTCAAAGGGGTGGTTTGCAATGGTTTGTGCATATATAGGACAAACGGAGAGCGACCAGTGAGTGGCAATAGGTGTGTGTTTGTTCATGTGTGTTTGCGTATGTGCTGGCATAACGTGTGTGGGCCTTTGTTGTTAGGAGTATGCATAGTACAAATACATATGCGTGTGCATAGTGCCACCCACTCGTGGATCTGAGCGCCGTGGGTCTCCATCTCCTTGACGGCAGTGGTGAGTTTGATGAGCAGTTTCTGGTAGGCATCCAGGGTGAGCAGGTCCTCCTCCCTGAGAAGGAACCGAAGACCGTGGCCCTCTGTCCTGCCCAGGCTGTGGCCGGACGGAGCAGCCATAGTGGTGATGGTGTGCTGGACATACACCATGGGATTCAGCTTACCTGAGAGAAATGCACATCTATAAGAAATACTTGGGGGGGGGGGTACTGCAGTTTACCGAGTTGATATAGCTGAAAATTGTGTAAGAAAGGACAAGAGCTGTGAATCAAAACATCAAAATCCTGAATTTTCAAATACACAGTTTTATCTCTAATCTATTTCAAACAGACCAATTTGAGATGAGTTTGCTTGCATCCTGACCCAGCAGACATCAGCAAGGCTCTCCCACCTTGACGTCATTTTTCTGGGCCCGTTTTCATCCCACGGCGTTGTATACTGACGCACTTGACAAAGCATCAACATATATAACACCCAAGGTATGCTTCGGTGTCTGTATGGGATGGTCTAGGTTAAACCACTATCAACCATTATCCCCAACTTTAGCCCTCAAGTTAACCACTACCTAACCTGATAGTCATAAATGAAGAAAGAAAAAAAATGAAAGAAACACTATTAATGTTATAAATGAGGCTGAAAGTTTTACATTGTAGTCTTTGAAACATCTGCAGCAACTCTATACAGATGCCAAAGTGAAACATGCATGTCATATACATGTCAACGACATCAGTACATGAGATGGGATGAAAATGCATTGGGTTTTTCATCCCAGCTGCCCTCACCCACCTTGCTCCGTACTGCCTCGTCCTCCTCTCTCCAGGGTGTTCTTCCTGTTGTCCAGCTGCACTCCAAAGGCACTGCCCAGACAAGTGGTGGTCTTGGAATAGGACACCTCCATCACGTTAATGTGGCAATTTGTGGGGCAGAAATCACTGCTGTGGAGTGGGGACACCTTGGTCTTGGCCTGCTTAAAGGTGGGCCATGCCCTGTTCTTCAGAACCCGAGAGAACTGATTAAAGAAGGAAAAAAAAAATCAGCAGAAATATTTTGGAATTAGTCGATTAACATCTCAAAATCCCTCAAGTACATTTTATTGTGTGAGAGATGAGTGAAACTTCAGCACAGATCCTGAAGGAATGATTTGCAGAATATGCCCAATGCCAAAGGCAAAGAAAGCTTGTGAGCTTATTTTTCTTTCTTCAAAAGGCTGGCTTCCAAAGTCTTGGATTATGTACTTAATATATACCATATTGAACATACTACTGAAAAACCATACATTAAGCACACATTTCTATATGCTTTATGTATTGTATATACAATCTGACATCTCACACTAGCATCACACTAGCCATGTTGCCTTGGCGATAGCATGGCAGATGACATCTGCTATCTGTGAATCATTCGTGAGTTTTGGGGGTTGTTTTTTTTTTTTGGATTTTCCCCCTTTTTTTCTCCCCAATTGTACTTGGCCAATTACCCCACTCTTCCGAGCCATCCCGGTTGCTGCTCCACCCCCTCTGCCGATCTAGGGAGGGCTGCAGACTACCACATGCCTCCTCCGATACATATGGAGTCGCCGGCTGCTTCTTCTCACCTGACAGCGAGGAGTTTTGCCAGGGGGACGTAGCACGTGGGAGGATCACGCTATTCCCCCCAGTTCCCCCTCCCCCCTGAACAGGCGCCCCGACCGACCACAGGAGTTGCTAGTGCAGTGACCAGGACACATACCCACATCCGGCTTCCCACCCACAGACACGGCCAATTGTGTCTGTAGGGACACCCGACCAAGCTGGAGGTAACGCAGGGATTCGAACCGGAGATCCCCGTGTTGGTAGGCAACAGAATAGACCACTACACTACCCGGACGCCTTTCATTAGTGTCTTCTGGGGAATATGATTTTGTTTAACTGGTTGAAGAGAACCTGGTAGTTTACATGCACAACCAAATTAGATCAGTTAGAGTCACGGAGATGTCAATCATTCTTTGCACTGAAAACAGAATTGCTTGAGGAAATTAATTCATGAGTATTTTACAGATAAGATAACTACATACGCACACTATAATCACTGTTAAATGAAAGCAAACATCTTTTTTGAGATATCTGCGATATCTCTCTCCTTCTCTCATAAAGCTCAATGAACCATACCAAACTGGAGCAACCATCCGAATATACGTCTTGACTCAAACCCGACCCTGCTCGGAAAACATATTTCCCCTAACATGCTATAAGATAACATCTGCATAGAAAATACAAAACTCCCGGAGTCTGTGCATCGGCTTTAACTTACAGAGCCAACAGGGAACATCGCCCGCTTATTCTTGGAACATTTGGTTGCACTTTCCTTGAACCTTCTGTCACAACGCCTGCATCATGTCACGGACGTTACACAGCCAATGCTGTGAGCCGTCATGAAGGCCAAGGATCGGTTTTTGGCAACTTGGGCTGTCAGAGATTACAAGCCAGTGTATATAGTAACGAAACAACTTAACCCAAACATTTCTCATTGGTTATCCAAGATGGCTGCCGTATGGAACATCTCCTCCTGGCCAGTATATGTTGGACTGTACATTCCACGTGGACTTGGGGCTGACCTTTTCTAGAGGTATCAGTCCCACCACTTCTCCCTTTGTGCTATGAAGCCCTTCACCATCTCATTACTTCTTCTTTTATATACCGACTCTATATTTCTCGCTCCATCTTGTCAATGCATGCTCTTTCCCTTCATTCTGAATCGCTCCTCAACTCTCTCTCTCTAGGGGTCTGAGAAGGAATGCTGAAGAGCTGTAGGAATCTTACACAAGAGTCCTGCGTGTGGATGTTCAGGGCTATTTATAACTGACTGGGTAATTAATCCAAGGCCCGCTCTAATGTTGAGTCAGATCTTTTTCCTTTGTCACACAAATACTTGCACGCAAACAGATGTCGCGCCTACAGACACGATGCTTACAGAGGGGAGGACAATGATGAAAATACTTTGGCTGCATCACTGTCACAAACAAATATGCGCCGTATGATTGCATACACACACACACACACACACACACACACACACTCACACCCACCCAAGGGAATGACCTACTGCTGACCTAAATATTTCCTCTTTCCTTGCGGGAAAAAAGACCACTGGTTTTGTTTTTTAATCAGCAACCTTCAGTCATTATTATTGTTAGCATTCATTTTGTTTCTGCTGTGTCACAAGTTCAAGGCACCTTGACATGTTTGTGTCACTGCTGTGTGCAAACGAACACCTACGGATCGTGGATAGCCCCATTGTATGTCTTATCTTATTTCTTCCTTTATGTGCTCATGTCTTACAAGTTGGAGTTCCTATTCAAACTCACCACCAAACCACACACAGGAGTCCATTGCTACAATTCCTTCACCTTATACCCATCTTGCATTCATACAGAAAGGTTTTCACAGTTTTTTCCAAGCCTCTTGGCTGGCAGGACATCAGTGTAGCGTCAAGGTAACTTCCATGTAAAATCTGATACAACAGACACATAACAGAAATACTGTCTGCCTTGGGTGTTCAAAGGATCATGAGACGAAGAAGCTTTCTGCATGGTTCACAATGTAGTGTAAAGCTGTGTAAATGAGTATATAAACAAGCTTTGCAGTGTGACCTTAGAAGGCATTTGGTACCTTAGTGGGTCTCTGATCAAAATGTCTGTCGAAATTAACATATTCAAACAAGAGTGTGTAGCTTTTCCTTTCCTTCAGAGCGTTACGTGGAAGTAGTTACCTTCCTATAGTTGGTGATGCGGCGGTTGATGTGCTCCACCCTCTCACCGCACATGGCGCTGAAGCGTGTTTGCAGCTCCTCGGGGATGACGTCACAGCTGGAGCTCAACCTGCCACACATCTGCACCAGCGTGTCATCATTACGTGCCAGCGCCTCCAGGATCTGATTGGTCAGAGCACACTGGTCAAAGGCAGGAAGAGGGATTGCTTGATATGTGAATACCTTTGAAATCACAATATGAACTACTGCCTTCGTCTTTCAGGAGCAAATTGAATATAAACAAACGATTATTTAATCTTTGGATGTCTTTCAAATCATGTTTGAACCACTCTCCTGGTGTGGAAGGTTCAAATGAACTTTTGAACACAGCTTTTCCAGTGGAAAAATAAAAAAAAATGTTCACGACAGCTTACTTCTCTGACATCGTTCAGGACCAGTGAAATGCTGTTGTTTGAAATTGCAATGAGTGGTGCATTGCGCCATACGGTCATCCATTGCACGATACAGAAATCCATATGGATTAAAAAAACAACCATATTTTTGATATATATGTTTGGCTATACAAAGTTTGTGGCAGTACAGATCCGCGGTCAGATATGAGGAGGAAGAGAAAGCTTGATCTCGAGATTTTCTAATGAGATGCTTGCCGGAGGAGAGAAAAGGGCAGGGGAGGAAATTTAACAGCAGGAAGGGATGGAGATACAAGAAAAATAATACACCCAACAGCGTTGGGCGATATTAAAATTCAACATCAGACAACTCTCAGAGGACAGCCTGCACTACTGGGGCAGATGTTTATAATAATAGCAAAATTACTTTGCACTACTGGGGCAGATGTTTATAATAATATTAAAATTACTTTCACTTTGGAGAAACAGGAAACTACTTTTAGTTGGAGGGGATATGACAAGAAAGCAAGGTTTTTTCCTCCCCTTGCTGTATGTCATTGATTTGGGGTTAGTGTAAATTGATGCATTTAAGGACCTGAAAATACTTGAATTATAAGTCCAGATCATTTTTAAACATAAACACAGCGAGTAATCCTTACTAATTTGCCATAAAAGCTGCTTTTAGGCATTATGCAGAGAAAGAGAGATGCTATTTATCAAGTCGTTTAGCTGCAAGATATAGTAATACATTTGTTTGTGCGATTGTGTGTTGACTGTATGTCCGTACATATGCATTTGTGAATGTGTCAGGGGTATTTTCCTCAATCTTGAATCAATGAAGGTAATTATGGGAACATCACCGCTGTGATATAAAATGCATCTAAACAACCCCTCATTTTCAGCGAGCATTATGTATATGCATTAGCCAGCGTGGAGCTCAAGTAAAATTGTCAATATTACTTAGCATCAAATGTTAAGATGAGTTATAGGCACACAAAGGGTTTTTCCGATCTCCTATTTCCTGCTTCCTATCTTTTATTTTGCTGGCTGGTGGTATTAGGCGGGCCTTCTAATTAAAGCAGGTGTGCCTTACAAATTTTTGACGCAGATGAGAAATCTGAGGGTGGACAATTGTTTGTGATGTGTACTCATGGATAATGAAAGGTGAACCATGTTTTTGCATTTGAGACTTGTCTACCCATTTTGTACCAACCACCATTGTTTTGTTTGTTTTATGGACCAACCAGTTCATACACAAAAACTGAACTACTTCCATTCATTGTCCTCTTGGGCTGGTCAACGTCGAAGACAATGCTGGGGACCTTCACTTTCTATTCTGTTTGTTCCCCGCACTTAAAGTAAGCCCAGTCGACCCAGTCAACAAACCGCCCAGCCTTTCTTCCTCCTTTTGGTAGGCTATTAATACATACATACACTTGTGTTAGGGATTGAGCAGCTCTTGACAACTTTGCATTAGTTCAGTTGGCTCACATCTTGTAATATTATTGGGGGCTCGTCCGGGATCGCTGAAATGGCTTTTTCATTTCGTTATGCTGCTCATTTTGTTTATGTTCGCTATTCTTCCTAACCTGGTAGCTAATTGCTGGTTTAGCTAGTGAGCTACACACAAGCATCATTTTGGTGAGGAGTGATACGTGGAGTTGAATTCACCTCGCTAAATAATCCCATGCTGTGAGGTTATTAGTGTAGAAGGGCATGTGTATTAAGTGTGGATTAGCCGCACCATATTAGCTCTTGCCTAAACTGATGTTTCTGTTTGGAGACAGCTATTTCATGCACGTAACACTCAGGTCGTTGCTGTTTTTTTTTTTTAATTTATTTATTTTTTCACTTCATTTCTCATTGCTGGTAATCTAATGTGTGTGTTCATAAGGGAAGGCTGTATTGTAGCAATGTATGGCTAAGTTGCAGTTTCTACTTCATGGTTAGCCTTTTGGTGTCATCGTTGGATGTTGCGTTAAGTGAATGGGCATGGTCTTGTTTGTATTTGGGGGTTGAAATTGTAACTCTTAGTAAGCCCTCTGTTGAAAAAGACATATAGTTATCCAGGTTGTTGGGTTTACTTTTGTTGTCAATTATTGCCTACTTTTTGAGTAGTCACTTGATTCAGGCCAAGGTTTGGGCGTGCTAATTCATAACTGCTGTGTGTGGTTCTGGCTGCTGGGTATTGACTGGGACTAGCCTGCCCTTGGTACGTTTTTGTTTGTAGTGGTTAGTGCTGTTATTATTGATGACTACTTTGTATGTAGATGAGTTCTGTGAAAAGGATTTTGGCAGTAGTAATTTGTGCAAACTTAAGAAAGACCAGTTGCTTCCTGTGGCCCAGTTCTTTGGGGTAGACATTGATCCACAGGTTAAAAAGGGTGACATTGTGCAAGCGCTTATTGAAAACGTAACGGCTGCCAGATCCAAGGCTAGAACAGAAGGAGCGAGAAAGAAAGTGACAGGTTCAAGCTAGAGGGCAGGAAATTAAGGGTGATTGGCCAGAATTGCATTGGCGTAAGAAAAGCTAAAACAAATTAAGACCTTCAAAGGAGGCATGAAGCTCGATTTGACATTTCTAGCTGCCTAAGAATACTGCCAAAGTTCAACCATGAAGATGTTGGGTAATTTTTCAACTCCTTTGAGAAAAGTGATTGAGAATTAGACTGGCCTGAGAATAAATGGGCTCTCCTTGTTCAGTGTCCTTGATGGTAGGGCCCAGGAGGCCTATGCATCCCTAGATAGACCTGAGCAGGGAGTATGATTTGGTGAGAAAGGCAGTTTTGGCTGCATATGAAGGCATCCCTGAAGCTTACAGACCCAAGTTTCGGTCACTTCGTCATTAGCCCGAGGAAACCTATCTTGAGGTTACAAGGCAACAGGAAGCCCTTTTTGACAAGTAGTTGGCTACTTGTCAGGTTTACACATACCGGGAGATGCGCCAGCTCATTTTGCTTAAACAGTTTAAATCTAGTGTCCTGAGGCACATAGAGATCCACCTTATTGACCTAGAGGTACGAGATGACAGAAAAGCTGCCATGATAGTAGATTCTTATGAACTCACTCATAGGGATATGCCTTGGGGAGGTAAGGTGTGGAAATCAGACAATGGGTTGGCTGGTGAAAGTGAAGGAGAAGTAGCAGTAAGGCCTAGCCATCCTCCAGTTCCATCGGTGAGTTCTGGCAAAAGGTTTGGCAGACCTCCACTGCCCAGCCCTGAGATGATTTGTCATTATTGTAAACCAAGGCACATCAAGTCTAAATGTTTTGCATTGAAGAGGAAGGGAAGCCAGTCTGTGGCTTTGATTGCAGCACAGCCTGTAGTAGAGCCTGTCGTTCACCCATGTGTCTCAGTGGCTAAACAGTCACCCGAGGGATACCAGGGTTTTGTGTCTGAAGAGTATGTGGCTGTAACCTCAGATGGAGCTATGGCCCCCATAACTATTTTGAGGGGCAACGGAGCTAAACTGTCACTTCTGGTACAGGGAGTAATGAATCTACCCCCTTCAACTTATGTGACGCTCTCCACTCCTGTAAAGGTTTTTGTTGGCAACTGGCCCTATCATTTTGGGGGGTTGTCCCCTCCCTGCCTGTTGATGGGATAGATTTGATATTGGGTAATGATCTCGCAGGGATGTGAGTTTATGTGATCCCTGTCATATAAGTGAGGAACCCTGTGAAGTGCTTGAAATGGCATATTTATAAAAGGAATACCCAGAGTTTTTTTTTTCCGTTTGTGTAGTGACATGCTCAAAGTCTAAACAGTTGGATGCACAGTCCTCTTGTGATCAGGAAAATTCCCCCATTGATTTGTCAGACACTTTCTTTGTTAAACATGCTGGTTTGGACAGCAGCCATCAGTTCTCTCGTGAAACCCTCCTTTCTGAACAGGCCCAGGGCCCTACTTTGGCAGCTTTGAGGGAGAAAGCAGAAAGTTTATAGGACATCCAAGCAGTGCCTCAGGGCTTTTATTTCCATGATGGGGTTTTCATGAGGAAGTGGAGGCCCCCTGACAATCCTGCTACAGAGCACTGGACTACGATCTCTGAGATAGTGCTTCCTCAGAGTTTCAGATCAGAGGTGTTATGCTTAGCTCATGAAATGTCCATGGCTGGTCACCTGGGCATACAAAAAACACAAGAGAAAATAATGCGGCACTTTTGTTGGCCAAAATTGCATCAGGATGTTGTTGTATTTTGTCAGAACTTTTATGCCTGTCAGGTGGTGGTCAAACCTAACAGAGAAATGTTTTTCTTAGGTTCTTATTGACTGTGTTGGCCTTTGCCAAGAACAAAAAAAAAGCAATGGAATACCTGTTGGTATTCCTTGAGGCTGTACCCTTAAGAGTATTGAGGCTCATATGACAAAAAAAAAAAAAAGCTGTTAAGAGGGTATTTGCTGTTGGAGACAAGGTGCTGGTACTACTGCCTATGGCTGGGGATATTTTAGGAGTCAAGTTCTGTGGTCCTTACTCCATGGTCTAGGCAGTGGGTGAGCATAACTATATTTCCGTATTCCTGAGCGTGGACAAAAGACATGCGTATGTCATGTCAATCTTCTAAAGCCCTACTCTGAGTGAGATGAGTCTGTTCTGGTCTGCATGGTGGTTTCAGTCAAGCAGGCTGAGGTGGAGGATGATAAAGGTGATGATGGAAGTCCCTCCTACAGAGCCAATTACTGCAATGCTTAAAAACTCCCAATACCATGTTTAATTTGCATGTAATCTTTCTCACCTTTCAGTTGAACGAGTAGAGGATGTAGTAAAACCGATAGACAGACATAGCAGTTTGTTTAAAGATACCCCTGGCCTCACTCACTTGCTGTCCCATGAGGTGGATACTGGGAATGCTTCTCCCATCAAGCAACATCCTTATAGGATTAATCCTAGTAAGTGAGTTAAGGTGTTAAAGAGGAGTTGACATAGTATATGGTTGACGTAGAAGCTATCGAGCCTGGCTCCAGTGAGTGGAGTTCTCCTTTAGTGCCTGTTCCAAAGCCTGATGACACTGTTCAACCCTGCATTGATTTCAGGAAGGTAATTCAGTCACCAAATCTGATGCAGAATTTGTGTGCAAGCTTGATCTGGTAAAAGGATATTGGCAGGTACCATTAACAGAGAGCTAAGGAGGTTTCTGCTTTTGTTACACCATGGCATTTGTATCGATGCCATATTCTTCTCTTTGGAATAAAAAAAAAAACGCACTCGCTACCTTCCAAAGGCTGGTGAACAAAATAACAACTGAACTGGAAAATACTGTGACCTACCTGGATGATGTGGTTGTTTATAGTTCCTCATGGTCAGATAATGTCAGGCACATAGGTCAGCTGTTTGAGTGCCTAGAGGCGGCCAGGTTGGTCATTAACTGGCCCAAGTGTGAAACTGGGAATGGTCAGGTGACATATCTTGGACAACAATTGGGTCAGGGCTCTGTTATGCCCAGAGCAGCCAAGGTACAGACCATACTAGACTTCCCTGCTCCACAGAATCGGCGGCAGTTAATGCACATTTTGGGAATATGTGGGTTTTATCGTAGGTTTGTACCAAACTTTGCTGCAGTGACCATACCGTTGACCAATTTGCTGAAGAAGGGTGTCTGTTCTGAATGGTCAGTAGAGTGCCAGAGAGCTTTAGAAATGGTCAAATCCATCTTGTCAAGTGAACCCATCTTGGTTACCCCCCATTTCTCAGCCCCCTTTAAACTGGCTGTGGATGTGTGTGATGTTGGGGTTGGAGCAGTCCTGCTAAAATTTGATGCAGTCGGAATAGACAGGCCAGTAGCATACTTCTCCAGGAAATTAAATCAGCATCAAAAGCAAGCTTTGGGTCTTGTCCTGGCTGTCCAACATTTTGATGTCTATGTTTGTAGTGCTGGAGGTGAGTTGGTGGTTTATACACACTACAATCCGCTGGCCTTCTTTTCCAAGTTCTGACTGTCCAATCAGAGTGTTCAGGTTTGATTCTCCAGCCATATAAGCTGTCTATTGTACATCTCCCTGGCAGGGAAAATATCATTGCAAATCCACTTTCTACGGGATGAGAGAGGGGACACTGGTGTTTAAGTTTCCAACTTGGACAACTTTCAGCTTAGGTTGAGTGGCATCTTTAACTATTAGCATTTTGCTAGTATTACTGTGCTTGTTTAAGATTGCTCCCAGTCGTTTTAAAGCAATAGTAAAATAGTAAAGTACGAAAAAGTCAAAATAGTGGAAAAGAAAAGAGAAAAACAAAGAAATATGTTAGTTGATTCTTTTTTTTTTTTTTAAGGGGGTAAGAATGTTAGGATGAGTTATAGGCACACAAAAAGGGTTTGTCCTATCTCCTATTTCCTGCTTCCTATCTTCTATTTTTTTGGCTGATGGTACTGGGTGAGGCCTTCAAATTAAAGCAGGTGCGCCAGACACGTTTTTGACACGTGAGGAATCTGAGAATCGAAGAATGAACAATTGTTTGTGATGTGGACTCGTGGGTATTGAACGGTGAACCCTGTTTTTGCAACGGAGACTCGTCAACCCTTTTCTACCAACCACCATTGTTTTGTTTGTTTTATGGACCGACCAACTCATACACAAAAACTGAACTACTTCCATTCATACTCCTCTTGGACTGGCTGATGTTGAAGACCATGCCGGGAACTTTCACTTTCTGTTCTGTTCATTCTCCAGCCTAAGGTAAGCCCAGTCGAACCAGCCAACAAACTGCCCAGCCCCTCTTTCTTCCTCCTTTTGGTAGGATATTAATACATACACACACTTGTGTTAGGGATTGAGCAGCCCTAGACGACTTTGTATTAGTTCAGTTGGCTCACATCTCGTAACAGAAGGCTCTCAGTCAGCATAGCAGGGGAGCTGGTTAGCTATTAACCCTACTGCATGAGTATCTGTCTGCATAGAGGCCCTCTAACTAACTGAAACTCTGGTCTGTCCATTGGGGAAAAATGTTACAAGGTGGGTGGGATTCATGGGTTACTCAGAGCGAGGACAAATGAAAACGTAAAAGAATAGAAACACAATGTAGTGAAAATTAAAATCGACCTTTCGCTCAAAAATTGACTGTTTAAAGCGATGCGTTAAAATTTGCGTTCCATTAAATACAACAAACAAATGCTCTCCTTAAAGTAAACGCATTCCTTAAAGTAAGACGCCTATTACTAGCACTTATACATTTCCCTCTACTGTTGTTTGCAGCCAAGAGAGAAACTGAGGCACGGTTCGGTTGTTTATGTCTTCATTATTCTGCCTCATAAAGTGAGTCACAGTTGTGAGAGTCTAAAAAACCAACACAACCATTCATCACCGGAGGGGTAATAGAATTCCCTCCCCACCCCAATCTGGCTACAGGAAAAAGCCATAGATGGATAGTAGCACATAAGAATGGCATTTGGGGACACTGCCCTACAAAAATTTGTGCTTTATGAAATCCTGCAATGTCGAAACAGGAAGCTCTTTAATGCTACAACTTGAGACAAGGTGAGGCAAGCTACCGTATTTGCACTGCCATTAAGACCCAGGTAGTATCTTTAAACTCGCATCTTCTTGATGATCTGAAACAGACGGATTAGCTCTGCTAAATGTAATAAGCGGCTCATGTTCCAGTCCCTTTGGTCTTCCTCACCTTAGCTGTGAGGCTAAAGAATCCCTTAGGCTCCACCATCTTTTCCAGCACATGGCACTTGATGCCGGCGGTGCTGTCGTACTCGTACACCACCCCGTACTCCAAGTGGACATTGTCCACCGTCAGGCTTACATGATCCTTCTTCCCATCAATGATGGCAATGGTGTTGAACTTGTCCATAACCTCTGGGAATATTTAAAAGAGAAGAGAACAAATGTACAGCCAGGTTGGAAATCCCTATAGATGTGTATACATACTAGTGAGCATGCACACACACACACTCACACACACACACATAGATGGATGTATACTTATCCACTAACGAGATATTCATTACATTTGGTAATCAACATAGAACAGTTCTTATCTTCTCTGCCCACTATATGGCTATGATGCAACTGTTTTCACTTCAACACCTTAGGCATTATGGGCGGGCTGAGACCACCATACCAATATCTGCAGTTCCTTTTATAGACTATTCACCCTGGGCTCTGCAGCCATTCGTCTCTGAAGAAAGATGAGCAATTCCAACCTATCCGGGCTTATACTAATGCGATGACTTAATATGCCAATAAATTCTGCTCTGAAGCTGTTTGCTCAGGAGGGAATAGCTCTCCTGGTTTGGTCTCTTTTTTGGGCTCCACAAATTGTGAAAGGAGGGAATTAACACATAATGACCCAGAGGGGGTGAATGTTCTCAACCTAACGTACTCCAGATGAGACTGCTGGAGCCACACTGGAATTATTACTGGGCGAAAAGGTCCAAGACTGTGTTTTGCGCTTGAGTTCCCAAGTACAAACCTGTGTTAAATCCACAATCACACAGAGCAGAAATTGTTTCCTAATGAGTTATTCTTTTGTGGGTCATTGCATGTGTGTGTGTAGGTGTGTACAAAACTGTGTGTGTGTGTGTGTGTGTTTGTACAGGTGTGCATGCATATGTGTGCGTGTGCACATGTCTAATCACCTTCTACTTGACACTGGAAGCCATCTCCGTTCTCCTCAGGGGCAGGTTTCTGGGTGGTTCTCTGGTGGTCCTCCTGGGCACTCTCACTGTTATTATACACCCACTTAATGGTATCTTGCTGCATAGGAGGAGAGCAAACAAACAAACACACACTATTCCATAGATTTCCTTCACAATTCAATTGCTGAAAACATAAAAGTAAAAACACAGTCTTAGCCACCTCCTTGGTCAATAATCAAAAAAACTGAAAGCTCTATAGTTGCATATGAATTGCAGTATATATATTAAGCAGATTGATCTTTGTGGACATAGGTACAGACACAATCCCAGCTACAAAGGGTCATCTAGCCGGACTAAGTTCATAGCTCATTCTGGAACACTCCTATACCGCTCCATAGTTTTGAAGCTTTCAGTTAAAAGGTTAAGCCATTCCTCATACAATTTTTTCTTGGCAGCAAAATGAAATTAAATGATTTTAAAATTGTATCATCTCATGCAGGCAGAGACATTTTAAAACATAATTTAATAATGAAAACCAAACTATATTCATAATCTGTATCAGTTTATGGAGACATCTTGCAGCTTTGGTTTGGAAGGATTGTGACGGTCTAACATGCACAAGGGTGGGCATGTTTTGGTAATGTTAACTCGGGAAGAGCCAACTGGAAATAGACGAATAAAAATGGATATAGTAAGGTGGTTTTTCAAACATGACAAAAAAATGAGTCCACCTCTGAGGCACCACTCAATGTGGGTGTGTTTATGTGTACGTGTACTTCTGTATTCAAAAAGTCAGCAACTTTGTGCAAAGTCAGGACGTTTTGCCGGTGCCCACAAATCAAGGGTTGGAATCCCTTCAAGTTAACATTAGGATTTTGTTAAGGTTAGGGTAAAGGTTAATGCCAGGCATGTAGTTCTGATGGCTAAGGTTAAGGTTAGGGGCTATGGAATGAATGTAGTCATTATAGGGTCTCCACAATTATAGGAACACAAAGCCTTACAAGTGTGTGTGTGTGTGTGTGTGTGTGTGTGTGTGTGTGTGTGTGTGTGTGTGTGTGTGTAAGCAAGAGAAAGGATGATGAGCCAGTTGATGTCAATCTAGCAACAATGGCATTCTCTTTAGTGAAATAATCAATCAATCCCTTTTGTCAGTGATTTTTGAAAATAGGTTTGTCAGTGGTTTGGGTGCCGACATTACAGTTGTTTTTATGATGGTGTCTACAGAAACATCAAAAGTTTTTTTACCCCCCCCCTTTTCTCCCCAATTATATTTGGCCAATTACTTCAGTCTTCCGAGCCGTCCCAGTCACTGCTCCACCCCCTCTGACGATCCAAGGAGGGCTGCAGAGTACCATGTCTCCTTTGATACATGAGTCGCCGCCGGCCGCTTCTTTTCACCCAACAGCGAGGACTTTCACCAGGGGGACGTAGTGCATGGGAGGATCACGCTATTTCCCCCGTTCCCCCTCCCCCCCCAAACAGGCGCCCCGACCGGCCAGAGGAGGCGCTAGTGCAGAGACCGAGATGCATACCCACAACCGGCTTCCCACCCGCAAACACGGCCAATTGTGTCTGTAGGGATGCACAACTAAGCCGCTGGTAACACGGGGATTCGAACAAGGATCCCCGTGTTGGTTTGCAACGGAATAGACCGCCATGCCACCCGAACGCCCCAGTTTTTTCTTTCTTTTGATGGACTTGGAAATCTTAACCCCTGTGTGTGTGTTTTTTTTTCAGTGCTTCACCAATAGTTTGGGTGTGAGCAGACATGTTACACAGTAAGCCAGGCTGGACACCGTGCCTCTTTCCATTCTCACTCCCGGGTAACAGATAACATTTCTATGGACTGAAAAATGCTGGGAAAGGAAAATAAATACATGAATGCTGGTCTGTGTGCGCCCAAGCCAAGGTCTGGGTTTGATGATGCCCATCCAGCTGACTCTGCCCAGATATATGGTGCAGAGTGTCATTGTGTGGCTGGCGGGGTACACAGTGGGAAGCCTTCACAAACATATGGAAACATGGAACTTGGTGTAACCACAAATGCAAGTCATGCCAAACTTATCAACCCACTCTACCATGCTACAGAGCCTTGAATGTGTGTGTGTGTGTGTGTGTGTGTGTTGTGTGTTTGAGTCCACATGCTCAGACGTGTATGTATATGTACATGTAATCTCTCCTCTCCACACCCAAGCCCATAGCGGGTTTCCTGCCTGTGCAGCATGCTGTGCTAGCCTGCTAGGATGTGGTCTTCTGGGGTACAACCAAAACATACACACACACACACACACACACACACATACACACAGAGAGGGCGTTTCCCCCTTGCCTGTGTTTGATGTAAACCAGATCTCCAGTAGTGTTGGAACCATATAGCGCTTCATTAAACCTCCAGCCACAGCGGGGCTAAATTATATATATCCCCAGGATACGAAAAACTCTCAGCACACACTCTCACACCCACACCTCTCTATTCTCACACACACAAACATTCCTACCTCCCTCTCCCACACGATATTCTTTTGTGCCTGATACAACTTAAAAAAATAAATTAAAAAAAACGGACTCTCGTCTCTCCTTTTTTGCATCTGCCCTTTTAACGTTATCGTTCCACCCCCAGCTACCATTTGCCTAGCTCTCTCTCCCCAGCCCGAGCCCCAGCAAAGCCCGGTCTCTCCCCCGCTGTTCTCTGCAGTCTCCCACAGCAGGCCCACCACTGTGAGCCAGGGGTCAGAGCTGGAGGAGCCAAGACTACTATTATTCCTACGTAATGACACAGAGGACGAAAGAAACAGAGGCAAAGAGAGTGAGAGCAAAGGGGGGGGGGGGGTAGGTAGTGGGGTGGGAGTGGGAGTGGGGGAGAAAGTGAGAGGAAAAGGGGATGAAGAAAGAAAGACAGAAGGGGAAGAAAGAGAGAAAGAGATGGTGCTAAACACAAGTGGATAGCCCCTTTGCTGGATTTACTCTCATGCTCAGCCAGTCCTCTCCTTCTCCTCATAACTCACCTCCTCTGAGCTCCTGAATGTCTTCTTCCTATAGCGAGCTACAGGAAACCCATGATGTGTCCAAGACAAGCTTGCACCAGTCATTCACAAATTTGTTACTACATTTGTGCTCAAAGTCCATTGCTATTTTTTTTAGTATGAACTGGTAAGTCGCGATTGATTATTTGGGTCACACCGTTCAAACGTAAAGAATGACATTGTGGGGCATCTGGGTAGCATAGAGGTCTATTCCATTGCCTACCAACACAGGGCTCAACGGTTCGAATCCCCGTATTACCTCCGGCTTAGTCGGGCGTCCCTACAGATATAATTGGCCGTGTCTGCGTGTGGGAAGCCGGATGTGGGTGTGTGTCCTGGTCGCTGCACTAGCGCTTCCTCTGGTCCATCGGGGCGCCTGTTCAGGGGGGAGGGGGAACTGGAGGGGAATAGCGTGATCCTCCCACGCGCTACGTCCCCCGGGCGAAACTCCTCACTGTCAGGTGAAAAGAAGCGGCTGGCGACTCCACATGTATCGGAGGAGGCATGTGGTAGTCTGCAGCCCTCCCCCGGATCGGCGGAGGGGGTGGAGCAGCGACCGGGACGGCTCGGAAGAGTGGGGTAATTGCCCAGATACAATTGGGGAGAAAAGGGGGGGAGGAATCCCCCCCCAAAAAAGAATGTCATAGCAGGTAAAACCTTTGGTAATGTGTAACTGTTACTAGGCAAACATCACAGCAGCCAGCCAATCAAAACCTGTTCACACATGTAACTATGGAACTGCACACCTGCCACGCGAGACGACATCAGACAAAGATGTCGATCTACATCTTCAAATAAATCAGGGGGATGCGGTCTGTCATGTAAAACACACTGATGATGAATGTTTTTCCGCATGTTCAAATAATTGTCCAAAATGATCTTCTAAGGTGGCCATTGTTATGTTTGTTGTTTAAATCAGATTTAAGTAAGGTGTTATTGTTGTTGTACTGATTAAACACTAGTTTTCCATACGCTGATTCCAACAACTACAGTTCCTAGTTGGTATGTATAAGAATTTAGTGACGATTAAGTATATAATGATAACTAGTAGGAATGGTGAATGAGCCAACCCATTTTCATTTACAGTGGTGTAAATTCTGACTTAGCAAATACTTACATGACAATGACACTTTTCTTTAGGGTCCCCCCCCCCTTTTTCTCCCCAGTTGTATCCGACCAATTACCCCACTCTTCTGAGCCTTCTGGTCACCGCCTCACCCTCTCTGCTGATCCGGGGAGGGCTGCAGACTACCACATGCCTCCTCCGATACATGTGGAGTTGCCAGCCGCTTCTTTTCACCTGACAGTGAGGAGTTTCGCCAGGGGGACGTAGCACGTGGGAGGATCAGGCTATTCCCCCCAGTTCCCCCTCCCCCCCGAACAGGCACCCCGATGGACCAGAGGAGGTGCTAGTGCAGTGACCAGGACACATACCCACATCCGGCTTCCCCCCCACAGACAAGGCCAATTGTGTCTGTAGGATGACCAACCAAGCCAGAGGTAACACGGGGATTCGAAACGGCGATCCCTGTGTTGGTAGGCAACAGAATAGACCGTCATGGTACCCAGACACCCATGTGTATGGCAATGAGATGCATCAAGGACTTAAAAACAACTGTTACAAGGTTCAACTTATCACTGTTCTCTGATGCCACCACCTCCACCTCCATCCTGCACTCCCGTCTCACCTGTGTGGGTCGGCGGTATTTCCTGCAGGCGGTGACGTGTGCAATGACGCTGGCGTGGCTCTCTTTGCTTACATTGATGCCGTTCACCTTGATGATACACTGGCCAGGGTGGAGACCGGCGATGGCCGCCACTGTCCCTGGTGAAAGAAGTAGAGAGAGCATCCTTTATATAGGCAGTAAACAAACATCAATGAACCCTCCCTCCCCCCAACCCCCCCACCACACCACACACACGCACCAAGAAGAAAATCTGTCACAACTGTCACATCCTGTATACAAAATTAGGCTGAATAACAGACCTAAAACTTTTTTTTTCCACCCTAGCATGTACAACTTAGCTTCCTGTTTTGGCAACTCAGGAGCAGCACGAGAGAGCAAAAGGAGGATGGAGGAGGGCCGTTGTTTATCTGGGCTAGACGAGGTCCTCTCTCCTCTCAGGGATGTGATTCAGACTTTAAGAGAACTTCAAGGTTTACAGCAATCAGGAGGAAATACATGGCAGACTAAATATTCCCCCCATTTGTTTTGACAGCGTATTCATGCAGCGCACATACTGCACGCTGCACTGAACAAGAATTCTTCTCACAGTTAAATCTTTGAACTGCAGAAATAAAATGATTAGTCTCCCATTCCCGATGCAGTAACCTTAGTAAATGCTGCAGATGTTGGCTGTAACAGCTAGTTGAGAGAATATAAAAAGACTTAATTGCATCAGGGAAACATGCATGCATGCACACATGACGGTACAGTCTTCACATCCACCACGCAGACACTCAATGACAAATACAGCTATTGTTTGCTACACACCACATTCATCATGGAATATGCATCATTGTGTATCTGTATTTCCCCATTTCTCTTTTATGGCACTTTCTTTCTCAAACTCAGTTGCATAGGCTGGTTAATTTATTGCAATATACGTATATACTATATATAACAATACATCTACACTACCGTTCAAAAGTTTGGGATCACCCAAACAATTTTGTGTTTTCCATGAAAAGTCACACTTATTCACCACCATATGTTGTGAAATGAATAGAAAATAGAGTCAAGACATTGACAAGGTTAGAAATAATGATTTGTATTTGAACTAAGATTTTTTTTACATCAAACTTTGCTTTCGTCAAAGAATCCTCCATTTGCAGCAATTACAGCATTGCAGACCTTTGGCATTCTAGCTGTTAATTTGTTGAGGTAATCTGGAGAAATTGCACCCCACGCTTCCAGAAGCAGCTCCCACAAGTTGGATTGGTTGGATGGGCACTTCTTTGAGCAGATTGAGTTTCTGGAGCATCACATTTGTGGGGTCAATTAAACGCTCAAAATGGCCAGAAAAAGAGAACTTTCATCTGAAACTCGACAGTCTATTCTTGTTCTTAGAAATGAAGGCTATTCCATGCGAGAAATTGCTAAGAAATTGAAGATTTCCTACACCGGTGTGTACTACTCCCTTCAGAGGACAGCACAAACAGGCTCTAACCAGAGTAGAAAAAGAAGTGGGAGGCCGCGTTGCACAACTGAGCAAGAAGATAAGTACATTAGAGTCTCTAGTTTGAGAAACAGACGCCTCACAGGTCCCCAACTGGCATCTTCATTAAATAGTACCTGTTAGAGCCTGTTTGTGCTGTCCTCTGAAGGGAGTAGTACACACCGGTGTAGGAAATCTTCAATTTCTTAGCAATTTCTCGCATGGAATAGCCTTCATTTCTAAGAACAAGAATAGACTGTCGAGTTTCAGATGAAAGTTCTCTTTTTCTGGCCATTTTGAGCGTTTAATTGACCCCACAAATGTGATGCTCCAGAAACTCAATCTGCTCAAAGAAGTGCCCATCCAACCAATCCAACTTGTGGGAGCTGCTTCTGGAAGCGTGGGGTGCAATTTCTCCAGATTACCTCAACAAATTAACAGCTAGAATGCCAAAGGTCTGCAATGCTGTAATTGCTGCAAATGGAGGATTCTTTGACGAAAGCAAAGTTTGATGTAAAAAAAATCTTATTTCAAATACAAATCATTATTTCTAACCTTGTCAATGTCTTGACTCTATTTTCTATTCATTTCACAACATATGGTGGTGAATAAGTGTGACTTTTCATGGAAAACACGAAATTGTTTGGGTGATCCCAAACTTTTGAACGGTAGTGTATGTATAAATAGGATCTTCTTTAAAAGAATTTGGTTCAGACTTGACAAAGAAAGGAAATTTAATATCTTAAGTATATTAGTGAGCGAAAGATAATGCAAATTGAAAGTGTAAGCCTTTCATGTAGACCCACTTTCTTTATCTCCCCTTTGTCTCTCCATCCTCATTTTCTCTGTCTCTTTCTCTCCTCTCGGCGTCTTATTCAGTTCTATCTCCCTCTATATGTGAGGCAATGGTGTCACTGGCCCTTGTTGACCCCTGAGTAAAAAGAGTGAGTATTGTGACAATCGGGCCGACTAGGCAGACACTTCCTGTATCATCAGGTCTGTCCAGGGAGCTCAAAGTGTGGGCTCAAATGCATATTGTGTTCCCAGGCAACCTCATACCACACACACACACACACACACACCAGAGATCCTTTGTCTCCCTATCAGAGTTTCGTTGCCTCTGCGGTTGCTGGGAAGAAAACGCTGTTTCGGCTCTGTGATTGGTGGTCCAGCTATGATTATGATTATAGCGGTCCGAGCAATAGTAATTCAATGAGAGAGTAATTTCAAATGACAGTAAAACTGACCAATCATACCTTCCCTCTAAATGGGTGGGCTTTATTATCGCTAATTTTACGACAAGTTCCAGTCACTGCGAGGAGACATGAATCATAAGCTAGCAAGAAAAAATAAAACTTAGCTTAAGTAGCTAGCTAGCTAGCTAGCTAGCCCTTTGGTTCACGAAGGAAGCCGCGAGTAACATTACCAGTAGTGAGGAGGACATCCCTGCGAATTTACTGTCCATACCATCTTAAGATGGATCTTTTAATGAAAAGTTGGAGTTGATCGGCAAAGGAAGACCTACACCAGAGCTTAATTTGGTAAGTTATTTAAAATCTAATAGGCTGCCGTGCCAACTGATTTTATCTTGGCTGCTGCTGCCACGGCTTTGTATACATGTTAAGGTTTATTTGGAAAAACAGACATTATGCAACTCAGTGGTCATTCTGCACATTTACCTTAACATATATTTAATAGGCCGCTGTGCCAATCTTAATAATATTATTTATCAACAATATTGCTTGTTTGCGGCGGTGGGTTCCCAAATGACCGCTGTTCACTGTCCATGGTTCTGAAGTGTGTGTCGCTAACGGCTGCTTGGCTGTGTGCGCATTGTCATGATGTGTAGGCTTACATGGAATTTTGTTGGTGTTGTGTGGTAGGAGGTGGTGGCTGTCATGCGTTTTCCACATAGTTTTGCACCCCGGCCCATTTTCACCATATTCCGCTGAAGTGCACATACAGCTTGTGTGATGCCATTATTTGTAAGGAGGGTTTGCATTTTGCTTTAGAAATTGGCTGTTTCTTTGTTCTGGTGATAACTCTCACTTTCTCCACGCTGTTTGCTCCTTACATTGCCTAGGCTGGACTAGCGTCTTCATTTTTGTTTCAGAGCTGGAATTGTGTCATAGGTAACATTCGCAGCACTATAGGAGAGGACACAGTAAGCTTGGTTGGTAGTTTTCTTTTTTTCTGACGAGGGAAGGGTGGTCAGAGGGCCAAGGTTTAAGAGTCAAGGTTTGCTACTGACACACACACACACACACACACACACACACACACACACACACACAGTAGCAATTTCACACTGCCCTCACTCTTGGCCTAGATTGTTTAAAGGAAACAAACAAGAGTCAATTCTCCTGAGAGTGGCCCGCCAGAGCCCAGGATTGTTTTCTCGTTCAGTCCCTATCTCAAGCTAGCCCTGATAGCAGCAGGCGTGCGAAACGGGCTGTGAGGGCAAAGTGGGGGAGGGTAGGCATGGGGTGGAAGTGGTGGGGGCTGTGATGAGTTTTGGATAATATTTGGGAAAGGGGGATTGTCGGCTATGCGCCTCATCTATACATAGGAAGACTGAACTGAAAAGAATGGGCACATTGACACCATTAGCACATGGAAAGTAACTGATAACTGACAAATTCCTGATTCTGGCAGCACCATTCACCAGTCAACACAGCCACATGGACAGAATGAGGAGGGTAAATTGGCCTTCTGGGGCCAAGTCACGCTCACACCCTGAAACCCGCAAACCAGCTGCTGGCCAGCTGTTCCCAGAGATGTAGTGTGGGGGGGGGGCATCTAAACTAAAGGTATGTATGTTTACACACCTTTCCATTTGCTATTATATTTTTCATTAACAGAAAATCTCAAAGTGCTATTTGAAACATTCTACAAAGAAAAAAGGAAACAAAAACTTGAATGTGGCTAAAAAAATTATAGATACTGACAGACAAGTTACGGAGTTAAGGATTCAGACTGTTTTACAGGGGGTAGGCAGATCTGCAGATCTTATAAAGTGGGCGTTAACACCATTTTCTGCTTGTAGGCCAAGTCTGTGCTGCATTCAGAAGCAAAAAGCTTGGTCCCTGACTGCGTAAATCCTTGTCTCTGGGCTTCGGTGGAGCAGACTTGTTTGACCGAAAGGTCTGGGGTTGAGAAAGGTATGAAGATGCATTATCCTGTCGGGTAAGGCAAAAACAATTCTGTAGGGAACTAAAAGCCAGAGCAGTGAGTGGGGGAATGGGTGTGAGGGGCTGGTGTTCTCAGATTCACATTTGAATCCAGGAAGTGCTGAAAATTTCTGCCAAATATCTCCACAAAGTGTACTGCAATAGTCTTGCTTTGAAGAGATAAAGACATAGAGAGATTTTCTCTGTTAGACAGTTAGAGTGGGCCAGAGTTTTGAGATATTTTCCAACCAAGATGAGACTCTGAAATTTGATGTCAAGTTTTGACATTTAGGGGTCAGGATGCTTTGACCAGCAAAGGTGGGATGGATTATGGAGAACATTTTTACCTAGCTTGATTGCCAAGGAGAGCCTTTGTTTTACTACTATTTGGCAGCAGAAGGTTTCTATCCATTGTCCTAATCTCCCCAAGGTGGATGTTGAGATGCATTAGGGCTGAAGATGGGGTGTCAGAGGTCTTTATGTATAGTTAGGAGTCATCAGCATAACAGTGGAAACACAACCTATGCTGTTGCTGACATTGCGAAAAGAAAGCATTTAAGGGTGAACAGGATCGGACAAAACAATGATTCTAATGGGACACTGCAAGAGACCTGTAAACCCAGAGTTGAAACACACTTGTTCCGACAAAACAGCTCTGATTGAGACAAGCTTACAGCAGCGATTTAGAGTCTCATAATGGTGGAGGTACTCAATGAAAATTTAAATCAGTTGTGTCAAATGTAGCGGAAAGAACCTTTATCAACTGCTCTCAGACAATCATCCGGACCATGGAGTCTCAGAGATGGAAATGGAAATGGATAAATGAGACATGAACCCAGGCTGGGAGTTTTTGGTGACTGTTGATGTCAACCGGGATACCTCTGTGCCATGGGGAGCCAGGGACGTAACTTCAGCAAGAATAACTAGGACAGTGGGTTAGTGTGACAGAGATGCTTTAGGCTGGCTGAAGATAGCTGCTTTCTAGGGACCAAAGACTCCAGCTGGAACAAAGACGGGCAGCTTGTAACTCTGTAACCTATTCCAACACTGAGAATACATGAGGTTAAGAAGCACCAAACCGGCGTTCCGGTGGCATGGAAGCATATTCCGTTGCCTTCCAACACAGGGATCTCCAGGTCGAATACCGGTGTTACCTCTGGCTTGGTCGGGCGTCCCTACAGACACAACTGCCCATGTCTGCAGGTGGGAAGCCGGGTGTGGGTATGTGTCCTAGTCGGTCAGGGTGCCTGTTCAGGAGGGAGGGGGAACTGGGGGGAATAGCGTGATCCTCCCACGCGCTACGTCCCCCTAACGAAACTCCTCACTGTCAGGTGAAAAGAAGTGCTGGTGACTCCACATGTATCGGAGGAGGCATGTGGTAGTCTGCAGCCCTCCCCGGATTGGCAGAGGGGGTGGAGCAACGATCGGGACGGCTTGGAAGAGTGGGGTAATTGGCCGGATACAATTGGGAAAAAAAAGGGGAGGGGGGGGGGGATCCAAAAAAAAAGAAGAAAGAAGCACCAAACCATCCTATAAAATATAATAACTTTGACACCTAGATTTGACAGTGAAGTAAGCAGAAACAGAAGGGAAGGAGCAGTAAGTATGTGCCAGTGAAGATGAGGGCTGTCAGAAGTGGTTTAAAGACACATCTATACTTCAATTCGTTATTTTAAACTGTTGCTGATTTGGAGGAAAAAAAAACCTTTAGAAGGGGTGTTTTCATTTGTCTTACCCCGCTACTGGTAGCAGCAAGCAGTACGTGGCAAGCAAAGCCAGACTGATTTAAGACTGATTTAAGTTGCACGGAGTGAGGGAATAGAGCCTTTTTTAACACTTTTTTGAAAGCAGACTTTGCTTATATGGGCAAGTTGTTTGCCCAGTGATAATTACTGACCAGAGGTCAGTGGGAGTTTGGGTGGTGCCCTCCTACCTCTGCCCACAGCGTGAACAACAGACGGCCCGAACCCGCGGATCTGGAAGCCCAGGCCATCGGCCGAGTCTGGGATCTTTACTGTCCTACAGGTAGGAGGAGGGAGGAAGATTCAGTTCAGTTTACAACCCACATTCTCAAAAACAGTTTGCCGAGTTGAACAGACAGACACAAAGATACTCACACATAAACATAAAAGTGCAAACACATGTCATCAAACATGAAAATACACACAAATATGGTACATGGATACAGGCATTATATGGACTTACTCTCTTGGTTTGGTGCTGACCAGCACCCTGAGGGGTCCATTGCTGTTGAAGCACTGCTTGAGAAAATTCTCCACCTCAGGGAAGGGTCTGAGAAACACCAGGTCCCCATTTATAGCAAACAACTTCTTCCCCACCTCCAGGCCAGCCATCTTTAAGGACAAACAACATTATAGAATAGAAAAGAATTAGAAACCTGTCACAAAATTCTGTTTCACCTTAAAGGACTGTCATACAAGTATTTCTGCATTTTTGTCCTGAAGCACCACGTCAGCCCTGTGTAGTGCAGACATACTGCAATGTCTTCGCACCTAACCAGGTCAAATTCCACGTGTTAGCGTTGTGCTCGACACGTAAATCTCAACTGGTTTTCACCAGGACAGGATTGATAATGCATTAACACAGCTGTTAATGCATTATCAATGGAATATTTACTTTAAAAAAAAAGACTTCATGTGATGATGGCTAAACAGTGCTCTAAGAATTAAACATGGATCCACTGCAAATAACTGTTAAGTATTGAACATTTGCACAGGCTCGCCTACATAAGATGTCAGCTGGTGGTCTAAGCACCCTCCTGCTTAGTTTAACAATTAAGTCTTAATGTCAAACAGAATGTCAGTGTAATCCATTTCTTTCTTTCTTTCTTTTTTTCATTTTCCCCCTTTTTCTCCCCAGTTGTATCCGGCCAATTACCCCACTCTTCCGAGCCACCCCGGTCGATGCTCCACCCCCTCTGATGATCCAGGGAGGGCTGCAGACTACCTACCACATGCCTCCTCCCATACACGTGGAGTTGCCAGCCGCTACTTTTCACCTGACAGTGAGGAGCTTTGCCAGGGGGAAGTAGCGTGTGGAAGGATCATGCTAACCCCCCGAACAGGCACCCCGACTGACCAGAGGAGGCGCTAGTGCATCGACCAGGACATATGCTCACATCCGGCTTCCCACCCGCAGACACGTCCAATTGTGTCGGTAGGGACGCCGGCTTGGTAACACGGGGATTCGAACCGGCGATCCCCGTGTTGGTAGGCAACGGAATAGACCGCCACGCTACCCAGACGCCCAATGTAATCCATTTCTTAACTGTTCTCCCCTGTCCCCTCTCTTTCTTCCACACACACACACACACACACACACACACACACACACACACACACACACACACACTAGCTATGTATTGATCCCAGTTCCTCTTTCTATTTAAAGTGATCTCTGCCGGGATGAATAGAAAAGGTCAATATTTCTGAGGCCTTTCAGCACATCACAAAGGAAATGGTGCGTTACTCTCTTTTTTTCATTCATGGGAAATATAAGGGGGCAACCTCTATATGAGCACACAGCTGGATCTTATTGAGCATTTTGCTCTGCTATATTGGTGACTCAAATGAAAAACACACACACACACACACACACACACACACACACATTGTGCAAATCTGTGTACAATTCAAGTCTTACGTGGACATGCAGCTCTGCTTTAGGTCTCGGGGGAATCATGGGTCGTGCTCTCTGATTGATCACATTTCCCTTTAAACTCCTCCTTTGCATTTTCGTCTAGCAGATCAAAGTTTCCACACACAAAAGGAGACCTCAAATATGTGGTGCCCGTTTAATGTGTTCTATTGCAACGCTAGAAAGCCTCTGGTGGAAGTATCAGTGTCCATTAACACAAAGCAAGTTTAGCCCAAGAGCAAACAGTCCATTCAAAGGTTCATACTCGTCCTGCCCAATGATTAAACCATAATTTAACAACAGAGACCTTTGCTAACTGGTGCTAACCTCCAGTAAAAACACCACGGCAACACCAGTTAATGTCTGCAAAACAGAAATTCAAAGCTACACTCCTGTGACAAATTAGTGATGCAGAAATTTAAAAAAACAAAGAAGGGGAAAACTTCTCATACGCTACACTTCAAACCACCAGTATAGACAAACTCAAAACAGAAAAAGGGACTTCAGAGCATCCGGGTGGTGTGGCGGTCTATTCCATTGCCTACCAACACGGGGAACGCTTGTTCGAATCCCCGTGTTACCTCCGGCTTGGTCGGGCATCCCCACAGACACAAGTGGCCGTGACTGCGGGTGGGATGCCGGATGTGGGTATGTGTCCTGGTCGCTGCACTAGCGCCTCCTCTGGTCAGTCGGGGCGCCTGTTCGGGGGGGGGAAATAGCGTGATCCTCCCACGCGCTATGTCCCCATGGTGAAACTCCTCACTGTCAGGTGAAAAGAAGCGGCTGGCGACTCCACATGTATCGGAGGAGGCATGTGGTAGTCTGCAGCCCTCCCCGGATCGGCAGAGGGGGTGGAGCAGTGACTGGGACAGCTCAGACAAGTGGGGCAATTGGCCGAATACAACTGGGGGGGAGACTTCCTCACTCCTTTGTAGTCTTTGTCAGTGTCTGTGTCTGCACAGATCGCCTGCCTTCTGCCGTTATTTTCTGTTTTCTGAATGTTCGGGATGTTTTTGGGCATCAACCTTTTGGCACTGGGAATGTCAGTGAATGCCTGCTACCAACAGCGCTGCTTGTGAGGGTGGGATTCCTTGAAACTGCAGCGTTCGCGTTCAGTGAGTTGAGTGTGCCAGCTCATTACAGCTGAAAAGATACACAATGGTGGACGGAGCACCTTAAAAACGAGTATCTGCTGTTGGCTTTTCACCACTGACAAGCAATGAAGGAGAGGATGGGTGATGAAAAGAAATGTGGTGTTGTGGACATTGTTTCTTGTTGAGGTAGAGGAGAGGTCCCAAAATTTCAAGTTGTGTTTACAATCCACGAGGGGCAGAATACTACTCAGTATGACGTTGCCTTTGTGATTGGCATTAATTCATCTTTCACCCAACCATCCATCCATCCATTATCCAAGCCACTTACCCAAATACGGGTCATGGGGGGTGCTAGAGCCTATCCCAGCAGTCATTGGGCGCCAGGCAGGGAGACACCCTGGACAGGCCGCCAGGCCATCACAGGGTGACACACACATTCACACCTAGGGACAATTTAGTACGGCTGATTCACCTGACCTGCATGTCTTTGGACTGTGGGAGGAAACCGGAGCAACCGGAGAAAACCCATGCAGACACGGGGAGAACATGCAAACTCCACACAGAGGATGACCCGGGATGACCCCCAAGGATGGACAACCCCGGGGTTCAAACCCAGGACCTTCTTGCTGTGAGGCGACCGCGCTAACCACTGTGCCACCGTGCCGCCATTCATCTTTCACCCTCTAGAAAGAAATACTTACGTTCAAGAATTTTACATTAAGTGTGATGAAAAATGTACACTTCCAACGCAATGCAATGCAATGCAATAAAAACACCCAACTGAGCCGAATCCTCCATGGTAATTCTCTTTTCTTTTGCCCTTTGTCAGAGATGACAAGAGTTCCTATTTAACAACTGCATAGCTCTCCTGGAAACTGGAGGGATTCTGTGTCTTACACAAAGACGTTTCAGCAGGGAAGTTACTTGTCAAATCTCTAATAACAAGGCAACCCCTGCTGCTTGCAGGTACCTACAGCCAGATATATAGTATCGGCTCAAGAGGAGGGGAACCAGTCTTTCTCAAGTATAAAAGCTTTGTAAACGGGCTTAGTCACCCCCTACACATCATGACACATCGTGTGTGTTTGAGTGTCCTTACCTCAGCCGGAGAGCCCTTCTCTACAGACTTGATGATGGGGACTCTGTTCTTCTCCTCCAGAGTAAAGCCGTAGCCTCCATCACTAGGTCTTATCTGGAACACAACACATCTCACGTGAGTAAACATCAAAACCGGCAGACAGAGACATTCTCACAGAGTTTGGCGTACACAGCGATTCTGGCACCGACAGACAGAAGCCACGGTGCTCGCTCGCTCCTCTAGAAAGGCTGCTTACTCAGGTATAAAACGGAATTTCACAGCGTTTGCGTTGGTGTTTCTCTAGCATAACTGTCAGGTTCGTGATTTAACAAACTTTGGGTTGACTTGTTTGCAAGGAGATCTGACTTCATCTAGCTGAGACAAGGCAAATATCATGAAGACACGCAACAATACAGACACAGAGACAGACACAGAGACAGACAGACAGACAGACAGACAGACAGACAGACAGACAGACAGACAGACAGACAGACAGGCAAACAGAGATGGGTCTTACTAGGAGGGACTTGGCAATGACATTCTCAGCGATCTTCAAGTCATGTTTCATGGGCTTGTGCTTGGTGTTGGACCCCTCCATCTCCTCATCGGCAAAGAAACGAAACAACAACGGCTCGTCCTTGAACTCGCTTTTTTCCAACACTAGTTGGGGCCAAAAAGAAAACAGTGAGAGTGAGTAAGGGAATGAATAAATGAGGAATTACCATTCAATGAAGAATTGGACGAACAAATGAGTAAAAGAAATCTTAATAATTGCATCTTAGGCAAAAAAAAAAAAAAAAAGCAAAATGCATGGCCACAAGGCAAATGTATGAAATAAAAATTCTTCTGCACTGATTGCCTGAAGCTGTGTTTTTAACAGTGGGTGAGTTCTCTCTCTTGTGTATTGTGGAAGAATATTTTTTCACCTTTGTTGCATAATCAAGGGCTTTCCTTGAGGCAGGAAGGCACCAAGTTCTGAGTAGCTCTTTACATAAGTGCTTACTTAATTTGAGCCTTATCAAGTTATTTATCACTTGATAATTACCCCCTGGAGGATTCTTCCTCTCTTACCCGATGAGACAACTGCCCTTTCTATATGCTAACTACTCTATTCCTGAGTTCGAACCCCGGGGTTGTCCAACCTTGGGGGTCATCCCAGGTCGTCCTCTGTGTGGAGTTTGCATGTTGCAAAGACATGTAGGTCAGGTGAATCGGCCATATGGGCATCCGGGTAGCGTAGCAGTTTAGTCCATTGCCTTCCAACATGGAGCTCGCCGTATCGCATCCCCATGTTACTTCCGGCTTGGTCGGGCGTCCCTACAGGCACAATTGGCTGTCTGCAGTGCACTAGCGCCTCCTCTGGTCAGTTGGGGGGGGCCTGTTCGGGGGGGGGGGGACTGGGGGAAATAGCATGATCCTCCCACATGCTATGTCCTCCTGGGGAAACTCCTCACTGTCAGGTGAAAAGAAGCGGCTGGCGACTCCACATGTATCAGAGGAGGCATGTGGTAGTGTGCAGCCCTCCCCGGATCAGCAGAGGGGGTGGAGCAGTGACCAGGACAGCTCAGAAGAGTGGGGTAATTGGCCAGATACAACTGGGGGGAAATAAAAAGGGAGGGGTGGCGGGTGAATCGGCCATACTAAACTATCTCAAGGCGTGAATGTGTCAGCCCTGTGATGGACTGGCGGCCTGTCCAGAGTGTCTCCCCCGCCTGCCGCCCAATGACTGCTAGGATAGGCTCCAGCAGCCCGTGACTCAACTTCGGATAAGCGGCTTGGGTAATGGATGGATGGACACCGGTCTGTGTCCCATGCCAAACCCAGTGGTATTCAATGTTATTTCATTAACACTGTTTTCACCTTGCTGTTGTGGCCAGTACATCAGAACTACTGTGCACCGCCGGTCTCCCTCACCCGCAACTGCAAGATTAAAGCTGAACTTTTCACTGTGCAAATGCTGACTTTGAGATTTTTTTTTTTTTGACGTAGGAAAATTCTTCCACAGCGTGATTTCTTTATTCAGACAAAATATCTCTGGTAACTCTGGGCTCACTTACAGCGGCAAATTAGCGTTTGGCGCTATGAAAAGTACAATGTTGAGCTTGGAGATGAAACATCTGCCAGATATAAGATGTTAAGTAAAGTTTTTGACAATAAGGTTAAGTGAAACCAGGAATATTGTGGGGCCACACATACACAATCATCTACGCTCATAAAAACACACACACACACACACACACACACACTAGGAGAGAAAGGGAGACCCCACTTGAGTGGCAAAAGGGTACCGAGAATGGGCCCAGTCTCCACAGCAACAAAAGGGTCTCCACCAAGACCTCAAATTCAAAATAAAATTTAAAAAAAATACCCCTAGGGGGAAAAAAACGAGTTGCTTCAAACACTTCCTCACTCCATTCGCTCTCCAGATCAGATATAGCGCCAATAGTTTTAATGGCCACACCATCAGTCCAAATAACTTACTGGCACGAATGGTAAAATTATCCTGCGGGCTATTGAAGTGAAAGGAAGTTTGATGGCTGGCGCTGCAATGTTCCATAGATTTGCTGGTAATTTGTAGTGCGAGATTGAACCATGGGCAGTTTAGAGCGGTTACATCATGGAGGTACGGGGAGACAAGTTGTGACTCATAGAGTGCATGATGTGGACTTTGGCGCGAGGGAGACGCGGACTTAAAAACAAGTCAGACTCCCATAAACAAACCGTAACCATGGCTACCGACCATTTGCATTTGGACCGACAAACATCCATGCGCTGGCTTGCCAAGTTCTCACAGCTTAAGCGAACCACGCATGCACCACAACGCTGGGGGACTTTATTTACATACACACGAACGGACGTGTGCACGGACGCGCTGACGGCCACGTATGACAAATCCACACTGGCACACGCATGCAGACACGTGCACGCACAGGACACACTAACTCATTCACTTGGGGGGAAAAGCTCTATTTCTGCAGCATGCAAAAGGCTCTAGAAGTGCGGAATGAAGAGGAACAAATCAACAACAAGGACCATTTTGTGTCCCGAAACAGGGTGTCCAATGCCAAACGTCCGCTTGCTTCTAAACATACAAGTCTCATTTAGGAATTAACGCGGACGATTCCACGGTTTATAACGAGCAGCTTCTGTTGGGACTGTTTGATCTCCAGCGACGAAAATTAAGAGTGCTGTACCGTGATGCATGAAGCCATTGTCACACAGCTCCACCCCCAAGATCAGCGCTTCCTCCCTCGTCCTGCAGTCCCCCTGCACAGGAAAACATCAGAGGAAGGAGAGAGATAGAGAGAGAATTAGAGTGAGAGAGAGAGAGAGAGAGAGAGAAAGAGAGAGCTCACAGAGTAACAGTGGTGACCAAGCGAGGAAAATAAGGCATAATTGACAGAACAGAAGGGGAAGAGTGGCCAGGGAGCACAAGATTTAAGAATAAGCGAAAGAGGGGGAGATAGGAAGAGAAAGAGGAAAAAGAAAAAGACACAATAAAGGACACTGTGTGCTTAGAGAACAGTCAAAATGACACACTCACGCCTTCCCTTTGTTGCTGAATCCAAAAAGGCTGGCAGTGCCACTCCACACTCGTTCACACTCATAGCCAAAATGGATGGCAACAGCCTTTGAAGCCAAACACAAACACTCAAACCCCACGTGTATGCCATACAACACACACACGCACACACAATGCCGGGCATTGATTCTGTGGCCAAACCCTTCTGCTGTTATCCTGGACAAAACTATAAAGAATTCACCGAAATGTTTCCTGTCAAAGTCTATATAAAGTCCGTCCATCTAATCAAGCCTGTCTTTGGTTTTCCTGAGGACCTCGTCTGCTGGTGAGAGGTTGCAGTCGGTTGCCTCAGTCCTCTCCCTCTGTTGCGCTGTTGCAGAGACCTGCCTGTTATGACAAGAGTCGTTTCCCTCTTCCGTCCATCATATCTTCTGTGTTCATGTTCCCAACAGGTCTCAGAAACCCACAGCAGCAGTTTATAGTAACAGTGGTCGGGGAGTCTTACCTGTGCTATGAGCCAGTCTATCAGCTTATTGGCCATCACCACTGATTTGTATGTACGTAGATGGTAGTCCTTATCCCTAGAGAGAGTAGTAAGCAAACAAAGCATGGTTAAAAAGTATCACCCAACAAAATACTGCTTTTGAAATCTCTAACATGATGCTAAATTGTGCCAACTGTGCTATTTTTTGGGGGGGGGGTTCCCCCTTTTTCTCCCCAATTGTGCCCATCCAATTACCCCACTCTTCCGAGCCGTCCCGGTCATTGCTCCACCCCCTCTGCCGATCCAGGGAGGGCTACAGACTACCACATGCCTCCTCTGATACATATGGAGTCTCCAGCCGCTTCTTTTCACCTGACAGTGAGGAGTTTCGCCAGGGGGACATAGCACGTGGGAGGATCACGCTATTCCCCCCAAACAGGTGCCCCGACCGACTAGAGGACACGCTAGTGCAGCGACCAGGACACGTTACCCCACTGTGTCTGTAGGGACGCCCAACCAAACCGGAGGTAACACGGAGATTCGAACCGGCGATCCTCGTGTTGGTAGGCAACGGAATAGGCCGCCATGCCACCCGAACCAACTGTGCTATTTTATGAATTCAATTGAGTCTAACTGTAAGAAATGTGGATCATGGATGTGTACAATAATATTCATTCAGCCTACAGGAAGAAAAATAATCAAACTGCCAGTCAGTGGTCACTTCTAATGTATGAACAACTGCACCGTACATCAAAGTTCGTTTCTGTCACTCAAAGACAAGTTGAAGAGCAGTTGAGTTAGCCGGGGGAAATCGAGGCTACAGCTGCATCTCTCGCCCCGCGGTGCCCCACGTCCGTCTGGTGTTGCTGTTCTCAGTGTTACCACACAGCCGGACTCTGCCAGACCCCCGGAATGCTGTCTGCAATGCAGCCGCGACTTTCCCATGAACAAAGGGGTCTCCCCAGGGACGCGCAGGGGCCGAGAAAGCAGCAGGCCGGGAAAGTCCGGGACCGCCGCAACTTACACCGTTCCGCCACTCGCACCACATGCAAGCGCTCACTCACAGACACACACACACACACATACACACACACATACACACACACACACACACACACAACCTAGTGAAGTCAAAAATGACATGTGGGCCAAATAAAAGTCCAATCTCAGCTGTCTGGAGTGGTGCAGAATGTGTAGTGCAAGAGGGAAATGCCCCTCCACCACCCCCACCCAACACACAAACACACACACACACACACACAAACAAACCCTTTCTCCAAAATGGAGCATTCAGTTGCATAACTGCATTTGTCGGTCTGCATTTTTTGTGTGATGAAGACCGTAGGTGTTGGTATTTGCTAGTTAGGCATGTCGCTGTGCCGTGCACAAACCACTTGGACTGGTCATGGCAACAGGCGACCGTTTTTTCCCCCCTTAAGTGGCGATTGGAGCCAAGGGCGGTTAAGGCTGAGGAGGGTGGTGAACACTGAGGTTGTCAGAGTGAAAAATGGGGGGTAAACAGCGGTCCAATGCACAACCATTTGGTGGGCAAAAGGGAAACACCAGCCTGAGGAGTAGCGGATGAAGAGGTCAGAGAGAGGGCTTTTAACTCGCTTGTTGCTCACAACACCAAGCACACCAGGGCCTGCTCACTTTGTTTGTCCATTTTGTGAGGGTTACATGGACGGTCTAGACCGTGCTGTACAGTCAGTTTTCATTTCTCACAGCGACGATGCTGAACGGCTTCAAACCTGAATGAATCACACTCACGCCATGTCATTAGCATTAGCTTTACTGTCCTGCAAACAAATCAGCAAAGACTGAGTCACAGAAAGGTTTATCAGTCGCGTAAAGCAACTTGCCGATAATTCTTAGCGATGTTTAATATTCAGATGCCTGTTTTCCCACTGCATGAAGATGTTTTATGGGTGACCTTGACTGGGTTGTGTGTTTACAGCCTCTCCGGGTACATCAAAAGCTTCGTCTTATCGGATGCTGGAATGTGTGGTTGTGTGTGTGAGCCCAGCCAGCCTGCAGCACAGCTCAGCTTTTCTGACTGAGTGATCACATCCCCGAAATTCACAGCCTTCTTTCGGGGAAAGGCGGGGGCGTCATTCCCTCATCAGCCCTCGGCCTCTACCCCCTGTCTCATCTCTCTCTCTCTCTCTCGCTCTCTCTCTCTCTGCCAGGAAATTCCACCTAATTAGACAGGGGCTGGTTGCTCCAATTAAACCCTGGCATTCCCAGGCCCTGGGACGCATTGTACTGGGCTTCAGTGAGAACACACAACACAGAAGCCCGGGCTCATACCCCTCACAACTCCAGCACCAAGAAAAACATAAGAGACACGGAGCTCCTATGTCAAGGATTTTGCCCAAACAAATGCGCTAATGGACTCAATGCTGACAGCAACCAGGCATACACACTTACAAAAAAACACACACATATAGCAACAACACACCACATACACACACACACACACACACACACACACACACACACACACAGACAGAAACCTCACACCTTCATAGCTGTCAGCAAAAGTACAAACACGCTATTATACTAGAATACATGGAGCATCAACATGGCCCCAGTTTTTATTAAGTTAAATCAAAGCTGTGCATCAGGCTATTAAAATCCAATGTAAAGGGATGTCCGGGTGGTGTGGCATCTATTCCGTTGCCTACCAACACAGGGATCGCCGGTTCGAATCCCCGTGTTACCTCCGGCTTGGTCGGGTGTCTCTACAGACACAATTGGCCGTGTCTGTGGGTGGGAAGCCGGATATGGGTATGTGTCCCGGTCACTGCACTAGCGCTTCCTCTGGTCGGTCAGAGCGCCTGTTCGGGCTGGGGGGAACAGCGTGATCCTCCCACCCGCTACGTCACCCTGGTGAAACTCCTCACTGTCAGGTGAAAATAAGCGGCTGGCGACCCCACATGTATGGGAGGAGGCATGTGGTAGTCTGCAGCCCTCCCCAGATTGGCAGAGGGGGTGGAGCAGCAACCGGGACGGCTCGGAAGAGTGGGGTAATTGGCCAAGTACAATTGGGGAGAAAAAAAAAGAAGGGGGGGATCCACAAAAAAAAAAAAAGGGACAGAAGAGTTCCCAGCCAAAAAAAGAGAAAATCCTATCCAATACAGGCACAACAATTACTGCCAGCAACATGCTTCTACAGTGGATGTGGATGCATATGATCCCACATGTATCTGAACTCACACTTCATACCATAGTGGAACACACACTCAATCCATTTGCAAGGTTGAATACCTTAAAGCAGCAACACTGAGCTTCAGAAACTCAAATGGTGATTTTGCGTTGTGCGGTTTGTCTGGAGAACTCAATTAAAGTTGTCTTGCTACCGCACTACTCTGCATTAGGCCTTCTAGACCGCAAAACTGATGCGATATGACAGTCGTGATCGGTCACACTAAGTGAACAGGGAAGTACCGTCCATTCAGTTAGAATGGACGGTCTCAATACACACAAACACACACACACACAAGAGTTGAGTTTACCTCCGGAGCTGTGATAAATGTACTGGGCAGCGTGACCTAAACATGTCATCCTGGACACATACTACTATTGTTAGTGGTGGTGCAGGTGGGCACTATAGCTCCACATGGAGAGGAGCTTATTGAGAAAAACACGCTCATTTTTTTAAACATCTTTTTAAACAGATTCTAATTCCTATTTGATGCCTTTCTCAAGTCTTTTTTCCTGATCTTAGCCATACTGATTATGGAAAATCTGTCCAGACAAAATAAAATGGTTAGGCATCCAGGTGGCATGGCAGTCTATTCTGTTGTCTACCAACACAGGGATCGCCGGTTCGAGTCCTCGTGTTACCTCCGGCTTGGTCGGGCGTCCCTACAGACACTACTGGCTGTGTCTGCAGGTGGGAAGCTGGTTGTGGGTATGTGTCCTGGTCGCTGCACTAGTGCCGCCTCTAGTCGGTCGGGGGGAGGGGGAACTGTGGGGGGGAATAGAGTGATCCTTCCACGCGCTACGTCCCCGTGGCGAAACTCCTCACTGTCAAGTGAAAAGAAGCGGCTGGCGACTCCACCTGTATCGGAGGAGGCATGTGGTAGTCTGCAGCCCTACCCGGATCGGCAGAGGGGGTGGAGCAGTGACTGGGATAGCTCGGAAGAGTGGGGTAATTGGCCAAGTATAATTGGGGAGAAAAAAAGGGGGGAAAATCCACACAAAAAAAAAAGGCTACAGATTTTATTCAGTGCTGAGCCCATAAAAAGGGACTGGCAGCTTAGTAAGAAATCAGAAATCAGCACCATGCACGTACCCAGGCTGCCTATGTGTACCCTTATCAGAGGCCCATTGTTCCTCAACCACATCTGCCCTCATATACCAAAGACAATTCTTCTAAATTCTATCACCCATTGCCCCTACCACACTCCACCGCCCTCTTCGCCAACCTCCACAATGAGTTGGCTAAGAGAAAACAATGATCTCATAGTTCACTGTGATATTTCTCTCCTCTGCTCTGGTTTATACAAACTTAGAGAAGGAGCTATTTTTAGGACTAGCAGCCGAGTGATAAGCTGTTGGAGCCCCCACCTGCTCACCAGAGGTGAGATGGGACACATGCAGTGAATGGAGATCAAAATGGCTGCCTACCTGATGACAGGGGTGAAGAGACTGTGGAGACGACAGAACAGCCGAACACCCTGAGAAAGAACCAGAGAAATAGAGAGAGAGAGCGAGAGAAAGAGAGAGAGATAGCAGACACTAACGTTCTCAGTCATGACTAAATGGAATTGATCCATCCGTCTAAAAACAATCTAAGGATGATGGATGAAACCAAAATTAATTGTGAATCAATTTCTAAGTGTGCTGTAACTGTTACCTTGGAGATGACATCCTGCATATCACTTCTGGGGTGGTAGGTACCATCATCATAACGAAAGCGGTACAACACAGGCTCAGGCTTGAACTGATGCTTGTCTGTGACTGAAACACAAACATGGCCCACAACATTAGGATATTTCTTATGTGGGGATACAGCAGACTGAAGAAAGAAACAAATGAAAGGCTTCAAACGGCAATCTGAGCACTATTCAAGCTACTTTATGTTTGAAAGTATTAGGGATTTAAAAGCTCATTCAGGCCAAGAGGGGCAATATCCCGGACCATGCTCTTCAGGCAATGGAGTCCAAACACTCCCACCGAGCGGGCAGAGATAGCCCAGCTGCTCCCAGCCCCCACCGCTCTCGCTTTAGGGGGCTTTGTTGAAGACTCTCCTAACAGAAAACAGTTGGCTCGGCATCTTTGGCTATAGCTGTGTAGGTTCCATTAAAGCACTTATGAAAAGCAATTCTGTAAATTTTCACATGGGGGCTTTTAACTCCACTGTGAAAACGAGGGGCTCGGAGTTATTCCCCTCTGTCAGAGAGAGAGCCCCAATCTCATTTCTCTCTATTAGGAAACAATAACGTTTCCCAGGGTGATTTAAGATACAGCTTGGCCACAGGCCCTAAGTCTCCTGAGAGAAAAAAACACAAGCAGAATAAAGCACCATTAAGTGTGAATACAGTGTATGAACTAGGGCCCAGCTATTGGCCCACATGCTACATACGTTACACAGTTCTTATCCACAGCCACAGAGCAGCCATTGAACCAACATTATACAAACAAAAGAGCGAGAAGAGGAGAATATTTATTATCTTTTACTTAAACAATGTGTCAGGGGAGTGTTTAAATAGGACATCTGCTATATCATAAATAAGATATCAGTATCTGCAGTGGAGGCTCTAACCAAGGAGAGAAGTTATTGTTGTAAAACTCTCAGCTCGTAGAATGAGGGGCATTAATCAAACACGGCTGCATGCTCTCAGCAGTGCAATCCTCTTTCTGATGCTGCAAGAAGTGGAAAAACAGGGAAGCAAGGGCAGGAGAAGCTCTACCATGGTGGATGATGCCGTTCTCCAGCAGAGCTTGTCCCAGGTGAACCCCTTCCTCCGGGTTGCCCGTCTCGCCGATGTCCATCAGCCAGGATACAAACTCACTGCGGACACGCAAAAACAGCACAGCTGTTAAGAGTATTCTTTGACATTGACCTGCAACACAAAACACATATACTCTCTATGGAATAGAGCCTCTGCGGAAACACTGACTCTTTCCTTCATAAGCCACACACATATGAGATGGTTATCTCGTATAGATCTGCGTCCTGTGGGCCCAGGGACCACGGCCCTGCCCGGAGCTGCGGCCGAGGAGGTAACACCGAAGGCGGTCTGACAGGACGCGGAAGCGGGGCAGGCTAAGCTAACTGCTAGCCCACGCAGACCGGCAATTGCGATAACACCAAGGGCAGCCTGGCGATGGCCTCGCCTAGCATTGACGGTGGTGTTTTTGGTTTAGTTGTGTGGCGTGTGGGGAGGTGTGTCGAGGGTGTCTGGCTGGGAGAGCTGGCGTTGGATCGGCTGGGGGGGGGGCCTGGTTTGCTGCATCCGGTGGGCCAAAGGACCATGCCCCCTGCCTGGAGCTGTGCCTGTGGAGGAAGCACCGAGGGCGATCTGACAGGACGCGGAGGCGGGGCAGGCTAAGCTAACTACTAACCCATGCAGACCGGCAGTTCCGACAGTCATCCTGGCTGGCGTTCGTTCCCTTGGGCAGTGATTTTTTTTTTTTGGTTGGATATATATGTGTTAGTTTAGTTATATGTGGTAGCTAGTATGTGTGTTCTTGCAGTTCTTGCAGTCTTTGGATATGTGTTTTTGTCTTTGTGTTGCACTGCTGTGGGCTGGGGGAAACAACATTTAATTTCATGTCCTGTACATGACATGAAATGACAAAGTGTTCCTGATTCCTGATCTAAGGAACTGCACAAGACGACCAAATTAAAGCATGGCTGTAGAGAGCAACATGAAAAAAAAAATTGTTTTTTTTCCTTTGACAATTTCCCTTAGACAATGAAAATGGAACTAGATGACTTAAGATTTCAAGACTGGCAGACAGACAATTGCCACCATTACAGAGTGCATTCATGACTTACTATGAATAACATTTACTCTAAACTGATGTGACTATAGCAACAAGCACTGTCTTGGCAAAGAGACCTGATTTATTTGCTGTTGGGGGCCACATCTGTTTGCTAAAACAACCGCCAGGACTCAGCTCATCTGTTCTGTCTTGTCCCATTTCTAACTTTATTTATTTTGGGCATATGATGTAAGGCTGCCGATTCCAAGAGTATTTAACTGCATTTATGGAAGCTTCCAGATGAAAGTGCGAGATAATTCTTGCCGTGAATCATGCACATCCAGCATGAGGGAGACAAACACAACCACTGGAATAACAAACAACAGTGTCCAACGTCCTCTGGACTCAAAACAGGCTAAATAGGATAACTCGCTGTAACTCAGTAATCTGGACAGAGGGAGAGCAATAGAAAATGGGGAAGACTGAGAGCAAGGTAGACAGAAGGAAGCAGAGGGTAGAGAATGAGAGACAGAGAGGGAGAGAGAAATAAAGACAGGGAGGACAGAAAATAAAGAACAGGGAGAACAGCAGCAGCCTATCTGATTACATCTTTGATGTTCAATCTCCCCACAAAAAGCCAACAAACATGGCCGACGGTACCAGAGGAATTCTGTGGTCTCCCCTCCTGCTCGTGATGAAGGGGCCGGGTGTCACTATGGAGCCATCAGGGGGGCCAGCGGGGGTTCAACAAGTTTTTGGAGAAACAAACTACCAAATACCACCCTCTAAACACACACACACACACACACACACACACACATTCTTTGCCTCTCATCCATCCTTCAGACCCCTTCCCTTCAGGAAGCAAGGAAAAACACTGCTCCAAAACAATGTCAATATGTCAACCCCTCTACCTTAATACCCACCGTGTTTGGACTACGTACTTCCCGTGGCCTTGGGTAGATAAACCTTGCTTATGCACCGATTCAGGGTTTTCAATCAGCGTGTAACTAAGAAGCACACTGTCTAGCTTCTCTTCGAAAGACACGGTTAAATTCATCATTTATTGACTTTGAAAAACTAAACGAGAGCACTGTTGCCTGTTTTTCCAACAGACAGCCTTGTGTCTGCATAAAGATGTTTTTCTGTGCCAAGTTGAGGGAAGCAGCGGAGGACAACAGAGATGGCATGCATTTGTTAAGGATCCAAAGGCTCTTGGTTGACCTATTGGAGACCCCCAGTAACGCCTTCGCAGTAAGAGGGCAGCCTCCGTTGTGTGTCTTTTTTCGTGTGAAAAGACACAACCGTTTGAATGTCTCTCATCTGTGTGTTTACCACATGTACAATAGCGATGATAACAGCTGGACGGAGCTGGCTGCCACAAACATTTTCTCTGATGAATTACTGTCCCGCGAACCAAACCACAAATAAAGACTTTACCGTTTAAAGGGGAGGAGCTCCAGACACAGAAATAGCACTGGGGCCTCAAGATATCCAAAAGAGAAACAGGAGTGGGGGGAAAGAAGAAAGGAGAAACGTTTCACAATGGTGGGAGTGGGCTGAGTCTAAGCCATAGGCAATGTGGCTTTCATCAGAGTCATGCCATGCTGGTTCCAATTCCCAGCGACGCCTACACGTTATCATCCCTAAAATGTCCCCAAGTCAGACAAGAGGTGGAGTGTACTACACGAACAACCAAACGTCTTTAGACCTGAGGGTCCACAGGGGTCTTTTGATCCAGAAGTGATCACCAAGTTCTCAGCCGAGTTGCAGAAAAAGGAAAAAAGACCCGGAAGGCTTCCAGAAGGCTGTAGCTACCTTGAGCTGTTAACTTAGGGTATGGCCTCCCTAGAGTCAAAAAAGACAGCCATTTATGACCGGCGTTTGATCCTTTTAATCTTTTTAGCTTACAGATCTATTCCTTCTCCAGACCACAAGGGAACTGGTATTGTCTGTGTGGACCGAAAGGAGAAAGTAACTCCTCATTCCAAACCACCGTGCCATGTTAACTCCGCCGCAACTATGTCCAATTGGACTTTCTGGTTTCTTTTCACTCTCCACACTTTTAAAATAACAAGGATGTTGAAATGACTGTTTAAGAAGCAGGGATTTGAGCCCAATTATTACCACTCGAAACATCCCTCGGCGAGCCCAAATCAAAACGAAAACACAAGTCTTTCCGAAATCAACACAAGACCATACAGTTGATCTTGAGCGGAAAAGTGATAGCACAGTCCAAATGACATCCAAACAAGGTTGTGCTGGGAATCGGTCTCGTTTCATCACGATCCCGTGTATGCATGTTACAAATGTGTGGGGCACATTTGCTGGTGAGACGCTATAAACAGTCTGCTGTCATGTATGAACTTCAGCCTCAAACAAGCAGCACTCCCTTTGTGGCTGAGGGGGAGCGTTTTACAACTTTGATCCGGCCATGCTCCATAACGTTGGTGTCAGATTCTCATTCTCACAACTAGCTGTAAGTCTGTAATGTGGAAAGTAGATTATAATGTAAGTGGACTTCCAATGGCAGAGTGACGCTGTTGCCATCAGATCTTCTTCGATGCGAGGGATGAGAAGAGCCGAACTTATAGGTCTCTGCTCTCCCGCTACTCGATGAAGCAGGCCGCGGAGTATCCCATCGAGATGTACTGTCAAATGCATTCAGGCTTAGGTCCAAAAAAAAAAAAGACCACTGTCTCAGAGTAGGGTGTGAAGAGGGTAAGGTGGTTCAGGTTGGGTGGTGATGCAGCAGAGAGACAGAAATTCACATACACATAGATGATTGGAGTTAGCAGTCCATGCATTTCAATTACCCAAGTTGGAAACAGTTTGAGTTGAATCAAAGCCCTGTTTCCCATTACAGGGTTACAGGCAAGTTAAGATAAAAAAAAAAAAAATTGGCATTAATTTTTCATAATAACTGTATAATTTTTTGTACATAAAAACATCCTAAAACTGAAGGAAAACTGACATAGTATGCACTTTGTGGTAAAAGATGTGCTGCCAGAGCGACCGGGTGGCATAGGGGTCTATTCTGTTGCCTACCAACACGGGGATCGCCGGTTCAAATCCCCGTGTTACCTCCGGCTTGGTCAGGCGTCCCTACAGACACAATCGGGGTGGGAAGCCGGATGTGGGTGTGTGTCCTGGTCGCTGCACTAGCGCCTCCTCTGGTCAGTCGGGGCGCCTGTTCGGGGTGAAGGGGGAGCCGGAGGGGATAGCGTGATCCTCCCACGCGCTACGTCCCCCTGGTGAAACGCCTCAGTGTCGGGTGAAAAGAAGCGGCCGAGAAATAAGTTTTATTTATTTTTTCTAGATTCTCAGCCAGGAAAAAAAGCAGGGTAGTAAGGTGAGCTTGGGCTGAAATGAAATGTGAACCTGGCAGGTACACCACTGGAGCTTTAATAACAAAATGGTACGGTAGCAGAATACTCAGGTGTATACTACAAGTCTTCCCACGTACACAAACCTACACAACAATGAAACACGCAGACCCACCCGCATCTGATTTTGCACACAGGCGGAACCCCGCGTGCATTCGTCCGCACATACAAAACGGCTTCCCGGCATAAAGGCCGTACCGTGGTAGTTGCTTCATGAATTCTTTAGCAGAGGGCTTATAGTAATCCAGCATGGTGAGGGGGAGAACAAGCGGTCAGCAGAGCTGCGGAGGGATATCTCCCTGTGATTTATGACTGGCCTTCAATGGCCGAGCCGTCCCTAGACACCACACCAATAATCCTTAAATAAGATTCACGGGCAAATCCGGCTGGATTTGATTTTCCCGTGACCGAGACTGCAGATATACACAACCCACTGTCTACCGAACTAAAAAAAGAAGAAAGAAAAGACTGATTCTCCCTTCAGCCCAGATGTCTCTACAAATCCCAGCCAATTTAGAAATGAAAAGGCGAATGGAGGGACTGATCCTAAATACACACAGTATGCTGGGTAATAAGCTGTGAAGGTATTAGGCATACAGGTGCCATTTTTCATTTAACTGGAGTTTAATACATGGCTATGTACACACTGTACATCGAGTAGGAAGTGAATACAAAGAGGTACAAATCTGAAAATAATCCACTCTAGTAAGGGGATTAGATTCTCACTCTGCTTCGTCTCACCAATTAAGAACACCATTGCCCAGTCATCCAGCTTGACATTCACTCGCTGCCTCTCACTTACAGAGCGACACTGACGCATCACAGATGAACTCACACAGGAAATTACGTCATCAGAACGTTCAACAGCTCCCTCCCCAACGGGGAAGCCAAGCGTAAGGACGGATCGACGCATGGCCTACCTTCCCAGGAAGCACTTGGGAAAAGTGGTGAGCTTGCGTTTCCTGTCCTTAATGAGGTGTCCCTTGGTCATGAGGTGGTAGAGCTTCTCTCCCTTCTCTGACACCATCACCCATGTGTCCTGCTCCATACCCAGCCTCAGACCTAGAGGGGTAAAGCAGAGATAAAGAGAGAAGAGACAGTATGAGAGAAAAATATGTAAAAAAAAAAAAAAAAAAGTAAATACCACAAAAATGTATCTTGACATTTACTCTCTTGTTTAAATGCAACACCAGTGACTTGGTGGGGAAGGCTAATGCAGCCCATTTTCACAAGTCAATTAGCAGTATTTTTTTTTTTAATTTCTGTGCTAATAGCTCAAGGCAGGGTTCTTGACTGAAATAGCAAAGAGATTATCATATATCCTCAGAGCAGCAAATCATAAATAATTCTATGCAAGAAATATAAACAGTCCGTGTAAAATGCAAACTACATATATGCACACAAATACATTCTCATCTAGTATGAAAACAGAATGCAATGATGGCTGCAATGATGCACTGAGTTTGCTTGCAAATCTGAATGCAGGATTGCTGTAGCACCCCAAAGCAAACTCTGCCAACACCTAGAAACTCTTACAGGCACAAGCATACATGCAGTCATGTATGTAAACACACACACACACATGCATGCACACATGCACACACAAACACACTCTCTCTCTCTCTATTTAAGTTCAATTCACTTTAACTTGAAAATTTTCAAAAGTCATTAATTTATGATTCATATAGTCAAGGCATCCACTTCCTAATTTGGTTGAATTCAAAGTGAGTGGACCTCAACTGTGAGGCTAATCCTCCAAAACCTTACTTTTTCTCCGCTCCCTCTCTTTCAAAATGGCCTCCAGCCACTCCTGCTTTTCCTCTGGAGTCTTGGCCATGCAGACGAACCACTTGTTCTTGGCCGTGTTATGGATCTTCCAGCCGTTGTTCACTATGTTCCCACTGCTGTGGTAGTCAGCTGCACGACAAGGGGAAAATGCAAACAGAGGATCTTGAGTCCCATTTGTTTTATAAAGACCTCTTCTCACAAGGGGAGGACCGATGCAAATCCACTACTTTGACTCATCTGAGCACAGAGAGGTTTTTTAGGTTTGAGGCCATCAATCAGCGGTTGCACTGATGATGACATTGTAAACAGAGCTGTTAGGGAAGCTAAGTTCAGAATAAATGACTATCACCACATGAAACGCAGCACTAGCATGAGGCAGTACTCCAATGAGTTGCTTCAGAGGAAACTGGGCCAAATCATTACAGTGATAGCAAAACTTTGGCCCGTGCAGAAAAGAGCAGGCAGAACACAGAGGGGTCAACAAAACCCAAAAGCCCTTTTTCCTACAAGCTTTCTCACAGAGCACTGTATGTAAACAATCTATTATAGCGGTTGCAATTTATTTTACAAAAACACCTATTATGAAACTTATGAGAGCAATGCATCCTTTCTCAGTTGAGCTTCTTGCCTCAGACGCAATTTACCCACTGGCACTGCTGTTCGGAGCAAAGCAGTGCTTCAGTGCCGGCAATTGCAGCCTCTTCATCCAGCAATTGATTACCACTCCTCTCCCTTGATGAGATAAATGAGTGGCCATTGATGCAGTAAGAGGGGCATCCATCAGCATTATATACTGGCAAACCCTCAGAAGACTCCCAGAGCCCAGGGCAACTAACGATTCACCAGCAAACACACTTGTTAAGAGCATCAAAACATGCCTACCAACACGGGGATCGCCGGTTCGAATCCCCGTATTACCTCCAGCTTGGTCGGGCGTCCCTACAGACACAATTGGCCGTGTCTGCGGGTGGGAAGCCAAATGTGGGCATGTGCCCTGGTCGCTGCACTAGCGCCTCCTCTGGCCGGTCGGGGCGCTTGTTCAAGGGGGAGAGGGAACTGGGGGGGAATAGCGTGATCCTCCCACGTGCTACGTCCCCCTGGCGAAACTCCTCACTGTCAGGTGAAAAGAAGCGGCTGGCGACTCCACGTGTATCGGAGGAGGCATGTGGTAGTCTGCAGCCTTCTCCGGATCGGCAGAGGGGGTGGAGCAGCGACCCGGACGGCTGGGAAGAGTGGGGGTAATTGGACAGATACAATTGACAACTGGGGAGAAAATAGGGAACCCCCCCCCCAAAAAAAGCATCAAAACATCCTACAAGTGACAACAAACAACAACGGTGAGTTGGATAGATATTCTCCCGCATTATATCTGCACGGTATTTCAATCTCTTAAGTATTCTTCAAACGTCCCTCCTCCACTTCTGCTTTTTAGCCACCTAAGGACATAACAAAACCCCAAGGCAAATGTTAAAATCATCAACTTGCAATCGTATCGAATGGTAAGTGAAGTCTTTCATATGGTGCACCCTGAGGGCATATTTCAGACCTCAGACAGCGAGTGTGTGCCCAGGAAAAGGTTGCAGGGCTTTCATTCTGCTGGAATCCGAGCCTAAACGCTCCTGTCGCTCTTTATTTCATATTGAGATCTTCCGTCTGTGGCCCAGGACACCCACGAGTAACTGCACCGCCGCCTGCCTAGAGTGTTTATCCTCCCTACTTTTTCTCCCGACCCAAACCCATCCATCTCTTGCCAAAAAACACCCGATATTACTGCCCATCTTAGTCCGCTGGAGAGGAAATGATGGCTTCTAGAAATATAAATGATAATCAGTGGCTATGTGAGGCCAAGGGAAACAGCGGCTTGAGTTCAAGTACCCGGCAGCACAGTCCCAAGTAAATGCAACTGTAGATATATAAAAACTTCTTTATAGGTGTGTCACACTTTTCCACCAGTTTCTCTAAGGTATACAAGCTGTCAACCATGCAGCAGTAATGACTCAAGCCAAAGGCCATGTTGCCAATCTATGAATGTGGGATACTAAGGCGTATTTTTAACCTTCTGCTGCCAAGAAATGCTGGCAGGTGTTGGAATAAAAAAATGACACTCTAAAAGCTGGCATGCAAGAGACAGTTAGAGAATGATAGATAGAGAGAGAGAGAGAGAGAGAGAGAGAGAGAGAGAGAGAGAGAGAGAGAGAGAGAGAGAGAGAGAGAGAATGGAAGCAGAAAGAAAATCTAAAATGGCGATGACTAGCAAATTGTTCTAGAAACCCTCTACATTCGTTTTCGGCATTTCTTACCTGTGCCATCGTCGACATTCTCCACCTCCATCACCTCCGTGTTGATTCGTCCTCTGAACAGGTAGCGAGGACCCTCGGTCCCAGCCTTGCTGTTTTTTAAACGCCTTCAATCGAGAAAGGAAAATCATACATGTTTGCCCAAAAAGTTGAGGAGTTTTTTTTGGCATCCTAATTTCTTTTCAATGCATGTTATATATGAGACTTACAGTATCACACCCACCAGTTGTACTATATGGTGACGTGTACTTGGGCCGTTCTCTGTATTGTTGTCCAATGACCAACTTTTATAACAATGGCAGCTCAAATTCAGTCATAATAACTCACATGTCCAATTCAGAGTTAGACTAATTCCTGTTGCATATTTTGCTTTTGGCAGTGAATGCGTCTGCATTGATGTACCACACACACACACACACACACACACACACACACACACACACACACACACACACACACACACACCCACACAGAGTGGTGCTTGAAAGTTTGTGAACCCTTTAGAATTTTCTATATTTCTGCATAAATATGACTTAAAACATCATCAGATTTTCACACAAGTCCTAAAAGTAGATAAAGAGAACCCAGTTAAACAATTGAGACAAAAATGTTCTACTTGGTCATTTATTTATTGAGGAAAATGATCCAATATTACATATCTGTGAGTGGCAAAAGTATGTGAACTTCTACGATTAGCAGTTAAATTGAGGGTGAAATTAGAGTCAGCTGTTTTCAATCAATGGAATGACAATCAGGTGTGAGTGGGCGCCCTGTTTTATCTAAAGAACAGGGATCTGTCAAAGTCTGATCTTCACAACACATGTTTGTGGGGGTGTATCATGGCAAGAACAAAGGAGATTTCTGAGGACCTCATAAAAAGCATTGTTGATGCTTAACAGGCTAAAAACAGGCTGGAAAAGGTCACAAAACCATCTCTAAAGAGTTTGGACTCCACCAATCCACAGTCAGACAGATTGTGTACAAATGGAGGAAATTCAAGACCATTGTTACCCTCCCCAGGAGTGGTCGACCATCAAAGTTCACTCCAAGAGCGAGGCGTGTAATAGTCAGCCAGGTCACAAAGGAACTCAGGGTAACTTCTAAGCAACTAAAGGCCTCTCTCACATTGGCTAATGGTAATGTTCATGAGTCCACCATCAGGAGAGCACTGAACAACAATGGTGTGCATGGCAGGGTTGCAAGGAGAAAGCCACTGCTCTCCAAAAAGAACATTGCTGCCCATCTGCAGTTTGCTAATGTTCATGTGGACAAGCCAGAAGGTTACTGGAAATTTTTTTTGTTTTTTTTTAATTTGTTTCTGATTTGTTTCTCTTTTTTTCTCCCAATTTAGTGGCCAATCGCTCCCTATTTTAGTTCAAACACCCACCCTCGTACTGCATGCGTTCGTCAACCGCATCTCTCTGGCCGGCAGTCTCGAAGGAGACACCTTGCCACTTCCATGACAAGGAGAATCCAGGCCGAACCACCGCTTTTCCCGACACACACAGGGACGCATTCATGTGACGAACACAAGCCAACTCCGCACCCCCTCCCGAAGTCAGCATTGCCAATTATTGCTGCTTCGTTGAGTCCGGCCATAGCCGGATCTGATGAGACCGGGGCGCGAACCCCGGTCCCCAGTGGGCAACTGCATCGACACAAAGCCGATGCCTAGACCGCTACACCACCATGGACCCGGAAAAATTTTTGTGGACGGATGAGACCATAATAGAACTTTTTGGTTTAAAGGAGAAGCGTTGTGTTTGGAGAAAGGAAAACACTGCATTCCAGCATAAGAACCTTATCCCATCTGTGAAAAATGGTGGTGGTAGTATCATGGTTTGGGCCTGTTTTGCTGCATCTGGGCCAGGACAGCTTGCCATCATTGATGGAACAATGAATTCTGAATTATACCAGTGAGTTCTTAAGGAAAATGTCAGGACATCTGTCCGTGAACTGAATCTCAAGGGAACGTGGGTCATGCAGCAAAACAACGACCCTAAGCACACAAGTTGTTCTACCAAAGAATGGTTAAAGAAGAATAAAGTTAATGTTTAGGAATAGCCAAGTCAAAATCCTGACCTTAATCCAATCGAAATGTTGTGGAAGGACCTGAAGCAAGCAGTTCATGTGAGGAAACCCACCAACATCCCAGAGCTGAAGCTGTCCTGTACGGAGGAATGGGCTAAAATTCCTCCAAGCCGATGTGCAGGATTGATCAACAGTTACCAGAAACGTTTAGTTGCAGTTATTGCTGCGGGGGGGTCACATCAGATACTGAAAACAAAGGTTCATATACTTTTGCCACTCACAGATATGTAATATTGGATCATCTTCCTCAATAAATAAATGACCAAGTATAATATTTTTGTCTCATTTGTTTAATTGGGTTCTCTTTATCTGCTTTTAGGACTTGTGTGAAAATCTTATGTTTTAGGTCATATTTATCAGAAATATAGAAAATTCTAAAGGGTTCACAAATTTTCAAGCACCACTGTATGTATGTGTGTGTGTGTGTGTGTGTGTGTGTGTGTGTGTGTGTGTGTGTGTATATATATATATATATATATATATATATATCAACACGGATACAGGAAAAAAGATTTTACTGCATAGCAGTACAGGCCTGTTTCGTGTGTCTCGCACACATCAGATGCTAATATATATATATATATATTAGCAGCTCTGTGTGTGTGTGTATATATATATATATATACACACACACACACAGTGTGTAGTATATATAAAGACATACACAACCATTCATGATGAATGAATAAAGCTGTAAGATATGCATACAATTTGTGCAGCAGTATTGCCAGCAGGTATGTGGTTGGTTGGTTGGTTGGTGGAGAAAATGAAAATACAGCTGAGGCAAACCAACAACCATCATAGAGACAAAGCTCTCAACCAAACTTGGCAATGATCAGATGAAAAGCCATGTTATTCGGTCAATGACACAACACAATTTTGTTGAAGCTACACTACCGTTCAAAAGTTTGGGATCACATTGAAATGTCCATATTTTTGAAGGAAAAGCACTGTACTGTTCAATGAAGATAACTTTAAACTAGTCTTAACTTTAAAGAAATACACTCTATACATTGCTAATGTGGTAAATGACTATTCTAGCTGCAAATGTCTGGTTTTTGGTGCAATATCTACATAGGTGTATAGAGGCCCATTTCAAGCAACTATCACTCCAGTGTTCTAATGGTACAATGTGTTTGCTCATTGGCTCAGAAGGCTAATTGATGATTAGAAAACCCTTGTGCAATCATGTTCACACATCTGAAAACAGTTTAGCTCGTTACAGAAGCTACAAAACTGACCTTCATTTGAGCAGATTGAGTTTCTGGAGCATCACATTTGTGGGGTCAATTAAACGCTCAAAATGGCCAGAAAAAGAGAACTTTCATCTGAAACTCGACAGTCTATTCTTGTTCTTAGAAATGAAGGCTATTCCATGCGAGAAATTGCTAAGAAATGGAAGATTTCCTACACCGGTGTGTACTACTCCCTTCAGAGGACAGCACAAACAGGCTCTAACCAGAGTAGAAAAAGAAGTGGGAGGCCGCGTTGCACAACTGAGCAAGAAGATAAGTACATTAGAGTCTCTAGTTTGAGAAACAGACGCCTCACAGGTCCCCAACTGGCATCTTCATTAAATAGTACCCGCAAAACACCAGTGTCAACATCTACAGTGAAGAGGCGGCTGCGGGATTCTGGGCTTCAGGGCAGAGTGGCAAAGAAAAAGCCATATCTGAGACTGACCAATAAAAGAAAAAGATTAAGATGGGCAAAAGAACACAGACATTGGACAGAGGAAGACTGGAAAAAAGTGTTGTGGACGGATGAATCCAAGTTTGAGGTGTTTGGATCACAAAGAAGAACGTTTGTGAGACGCAGAACAAATGAAAAGATGCTGGAAGAATGCCTGACACCATCTGTTAAGCATGGTGGAGGTAATGTGATGGTCTGGGGTTGCTTTGGTGCTGGTAAGGTGGGAGATTTGTACAGGGTAAAAGGGATTCTGAATAAGGAAGGCTATCACTCCATTTTGCAACGCCATGCCATACCCAGTGGACAGCGCTTGATTGGAGCCAATTTCATCCTACAACAGGACAATGACCCTAAACACACCTCCAAATTGTGCAAGAACTATTTAGAGCAGAAGCAGGCAGCTGGTATTCTATCGGTAATGGAGTGGCCAGCGCAGTCACCAGATCTGAACCCCATTGAGCTGTTGTGGGAGCAGCTTGACCGTATGGTACGCAAGAAGTGCCCATCCAACCAATCCAACTTGTGGGAGCTGCTTCTGGAAGCGTGGGGTGCAATTTCTCCAGATTACCTCAACAAATTAACAGCTAGAACGCCAAAGGTCTGCAATGCTGTAATTGCTGCAAATGGAGGATTCTTTGACGAAAGCAAAGTTTGATGTAAAAAAAATCTTATTTCAAATACAAATCATTATTTCTAACCTTGTCAATGTCTTGACTCTATTTTCTATTCATTTCACAACATATGGTGGTGAATAAGTGTGACTTTTCATGGAAAACACAAAATTGTTTGGGTGATCCCAAACTTTTGAACGGTAGTGTATATGTAATTATATATTGTATATAGGATAACTCCGTGTCTCTGGTTCCCATGTCTGTCTCGCCCACTGTGAACTAAAACACATGCGGGAGTATGCAGCTCCACCTCTTTCAGAAAGGAGCTTGTGTACTTAATAATTTATGGAGGCAATGATCTTACGTATGAGTTAGGGAGGAAGGGTAGGGATGGATGTTTTATTTTATTTTACTTTTTTTACATTTTGGCTCTCAAATAAATCCTCTTTTAAGAATTTAGTCATTTCCTTCGCATTTGCTTTGGCCTTTTGCAGAACGTATTCATAACAAAATAAATTAAAGACCTGTTTTTCTTCTTGCAGTAGACCAGAAGCTTGTCAAACAGGAAGAAGATCCTCTCCTGTATGTTTCCAGCCGAGATCTTCAGCAGCACTCCCTGCATCAGCATCTCCGTGCATGTATCTGTGATATTAGATCCCTGGCCATGGACCGATGGATGGGAAGACACAAAAAAAAGAAAAAAGAAAAAAAAGACAGAGACATAAAGTCAAAGTGCTTCAAATTCAACTGTTTACAACCCATTTGATGTTTCATCTCAATGACGCACTATGTCCACAGCAGAGTAGCCATTTCTCTGCCAATGAATGAATATGCATAGTCTCTGACAGGGAGTGGTGGGGGTGTTCAAAGCCCAGCCTTTTCCTGTTCCCCTCTCTTATGGGTCTGTAAAAACACTCTCAACTTCCCCTCAGAAGATTGCTGGGGGACTTTAAAATATATGGTCATTACTAGCGTCTGTAGAATAACATCCCGTCCAGTAAAACTATGTCTTGCATTGTTGCACTACCGCGTCTGCTCAGCCATGTTGGTTGGGGGTCCCTGCTGCAAGCGATAAACCACGCAGCACTTTTTTCCTTACCTCGCCCGCTTTGGGAGTTTATGCGCCGCGTCGGATTCGGGCCCCGTCACAAGCTAAAAATAGCCCCCCGCGCGTACGCACAGGGCCGGAAAATGTGCTAAGCATTTCCTCCTGCTGCAAGACATGGACAGGCCAAAACCCTCTCCTGCTTTTTCCTTCTCTGTTTCCGCACCCCCTTTATTCCCGTCCTCCCCACCTTGCTCTGGTGATCATCACTCGTTCATTTCTCCCCCTCCTCCCCTGCCCCATCCCTCCATCTCCCTTACATTCCCTTCTCTACTCTGTTCTAGTTCTTCTCCCCATTTTCCTCGGTCCCTTTTTACTCCCCGGCCCATGACCAGATGTTAAAGCAATCTTCAGACGGAGTGTGTGCACACCAGACAGGCACGGCAAGCCTGCGCTGGTCACTTCCAGAGGCCTGCAGTCATGTCCCATTGGTCCAGACTACAGGCAAGTATTTCCTTTATGGAAGAACAGAGACTTACTCCTAATGTGTTTTGTAGACTTCTAAAGAGAACACCTTGATCACTTACGCCTCCTTGGAGACAGCGCTCCTCACTTCATATGAAACACTACACTTCACACAGCTTGTTTTTCCTCCCCTTTTCTTTCTCTCAATTTGTCGACCTCTTAATACTTTTTTTTTTCAATTTCCACCTTCCTCTCTCTGCTTCGTTGCACTTATTCAAGGCGAGGCCTCAGACAGGTCGTTCGGCCAGCCAATCTGAGGTGTGAATTGCACTTTAAACCCTCTGTAATCTGTTTCATCTGAATCTCATCCTGGTGTCTCAACTGCCAAAAGGACAAGTAACAAGGGAACAAGGGTAAAAAGGCGAATAGAGAATTTGGATGGAAGATCAGCATCCTGTATACTGGACCGCTAACAGGCATTTGTCAGTTTGCAAAAGAAAGAAGAGCAATTTGCTGGAGCGTCGGAACATGATAAGCCAACTCAGGCTCCACAGGTTTTGAGACTACCCAGCAAGCTAAAGGACAGAACAGAACGTGAAATGAAACGCAACTCCAAACCATTCTCAGGCTTGGGTTTGGAATGAAATTAGCATATTTCTTGAGTACACAGTGACATAGCACAGAGACTTTGGAAAAAAGAAACCATCTAGCAACCTTCGCAGCGGCAAATACTGGCGGCCATCACCACAGCGAGCCACTGCCTTCACTCTCTCTCATTCAGCAAGCCTGCCAGGACACCCCGAGGGCACCCAGCTGTGGAGAGGGTCAGCACTAACAAGCAATCAGCCCAGACCGGAGGAACAGGAGTGGAAAAACAAGAGGTTCTCCCAATCATTCCTCATCCGTCCATCCCTCCGTTGCTCAAACACCCACACGGAAACACAAGACGCTCTCATTTGTTTTTGTTTTCTGAGCTTTCTCAGTTTTCCTCCTCTCCTCTAGATTTCATCCCGTTGAGATGCAGCGGCTGGCAGGCAGCGGCAAGAGTGTTCCGCTCCAGAATGAGCTAATGTTTATAATTAATGAAAAAAAAGAAGAAGTTGTTGAGGGATACCACAGAGTGGCTGAGGCCAGGGCCATGCAGAGCAAATGGCAAGTCAACCCCACCCAACACTAAGCTCGATTCTGACACATCACACTATTCTTAGCTCTTTGGAGGAATAGTGTGTGTGTGTGTGTGTGTGTTTGTGTGTGTTTGTACCAGGCGAAGTCCTTGGATGCGTGCCTCCATGGGCCTGTGTGTCAAACCACACCACAAAAAGTTAAGAGACACATTAGACTTGCTTCGTTTGAAAGCTGTTTGTAAGGGAAGCTCTGAGAATGTACCCAGAAGGCTAGGTGTTGTTAATGGACAACGGTTTAAGCGAATCTTCTGCAGCTTTTTTTTTTTCTCTCGGAGAGGCTGAGTGATGTTGTTGGCCCTACTCAATGGGTGTGTAACCCTGTGAGAGGATCCCAGCTCCACATTTTATGTCCTTACCCGTAAATGTCCTTGATGAAATTGAGTCAGCATCACGTTTTGGACTTTTAATCAAGGGATTTTTTTTCATATATATATATATACATATATATTTAAATATAAACTTGTCAGTACTGACATTTTATTTTCTGGTTCATGCTAATGTGTAGCAGAGAGCCCTTCTAAGTCCAAGTATTGAAAAACAACAAACTCTCCTTTCTCAGCATTTATCTGGCTACAACACATGTGAGAATGTCATATCACTTCAATTTCTCAAATACATTTTGTTATAATTATAAATTAGCACAACAAAGCATGCATTCAATTCCCTATTCTGTGGGATTGCACACACATAACACTTGTTGGGAATTGTTCAAAATCAGGGTCAACACCCCCGAGAAACTGTCTGTAACCGGATTCACTTTGTCTGCATGTGTCCAGGAAGCCTCCGGGCCCTCTTTTCATGCAGCCAGGTCAATTACATAAGCATCCCAAGCCCCTGCCTTACAATTACCGCCATTGTTTTCTCACTGCCGCCACCACTGGGCCGAGTGACCTCTTATTAAGGCAGCCTGGGATACAAAAAGAAAAATTATCAGGCGACCTCCAAGCCAAGGGCTGTGTTTTACCTGATGAAGATTGGATTAGTCACCCAAAAGTGTGAGCCGCCTTAAGCACCAGCTCATCCAGGCAGAAAGAATTTGGCCATTGTGAATACAACTCATTGTTCTGGAAGAGAATAAGTAAGCTTCAAAAAGAACTGCAAAAGTCACACCGTGAGTGCTTGTTGAATTGATAGTACTGAATGGTATTAGGTTAAGTGGCTCCAAATAAGTCATAACTTTAAGCTTTAGTGGGATAAACACAGCTTTTAAGTTGACAATACAGTACTTAGAAGTGGTCCACATATCCATTTGAAGCAAATGCAATGTCACCACCTAACTTCTGTTTTATCGAAGGGGCTTTCCGAGAGCACAACTTGCACGAGACAAGTCAAATGTGACAAATTAGTGGGGGAATATAAAAGCAGCTGATATCAGGTTATCAGCTGATATCGAGGCCCACCTCCCAGCCCTCGATGTGGGACTGCCATTCCTCCAGGATCTCTAGTTTCTCCATCTGCCTTTTGGCTTCGTTGATGCTGGAGCACACCGCCTTCATCACCTGCAGAGACTCCTGCACCAGGGCATAGTCATTGTGCTTCCTAGGGGTCCTCTTTAGCAGCTCCTTAATATGTTCAGTTACACACACACACACACACACACACACACACACACACAAATACACGACGTGATTCATATGCAGATATCCACCCACACATACACACAAACGGGGTCCAAATCACATTCAATTAGCCAGGAAGTTGGATTCCAAGCTGTTTCATTATCATCATAAAAACAACTTCATAATAAAAAAGAATGAATGAAAAATATTATCTGCTTCCATTTCAAGTTCACCACACCACCTTCATCTCCCCCTCACCTTCCCGTGGTTTCAGAGTACAGTCTGTGGTCATTAGTTATATAAATGCCCAACTACTGTACGCCGCAGTCTAGCAAGAGAGATGGCAATCTCTGTGTGCAGTCTAAACACTGTTTTTCAACATGTCAGTTACTATAGGCCAGATTTACATTTGCTGTGGATATTTTTGCAGCCACCGATGGCTATCTGCTGTGTTTTATAGAGAGGAGGAGGCCTTGGCAGCTCCAGCTGTAAGACTTCAAATAGCAGAGAATCAGATTACCCCCCCCCCATTATTATTTCATCTCAGTGCCTGCACCGCTGGCTGTTTAGAATACGCCCGCGTGAATTAATAAAGCTTAACTAGATGGAAGAATTGGGACAGCTCAGATCACTGACTCAAATGAGTCTTTGAAAGTGGATTTCATTTCGCTCATATCCTTACATGGGGGGAAAGGGAAATTTCAGAATGAACAACAGCAGTCAACGTGAGCGCAGTCAACGTGTCTCAGCACTTGGCTGAGCTGGGGAGGCGACGATAGGCCTCTTGTTAGTCCTACTATGTGGCTGTGTTGTGGGGAGCTGAACGACAGATGAGTCAGACAATATGACACATGGTGTTTCATTAGCGAGGGAGAGGTTGATATGGACAGGACGGGACAGCCCGAGCTAATCACTGCAGCGGTGGATGAAAGGAAGGGTAGGTGTTGCCCTGTGGAGGTGGAACAGGGGTGTGATATTAGCATACAGTGAGAGGCAGCCAATACTTACTCTGAGCAGCAATGGGTACTTGCATATCCTCTGTATAGGAGCAACCAGGTAACCTTCTAGTGGAACCTCTGTGTTTTTTCTGCCTCCCAGCAACATACAGTTCTGATGGAGAAGAAGAGGCGGGAGAAAGCAGTCAGTGGCTGTTTCAACAGCCTCGCAAAGCCAGCCCACAAATTGGCTTCGCTCATTGTGGTCTGGCAAGGCTCACTAGGCATTCGTTTGTGTTAGGGACGTCGTCAGTGGGCAGGGATCAAAATTACTTCACAGGCGATTGCATCAGCTTTAAATCAGTCGGGAGTCACAGAGCCCGTGACGTAGAACCGCAGCGTCATATTTCCAAACACGCTGGTTTTCTAGTAAACACCACTAGTGCCAGAAGGTCAGTCCAGTTATAATGTTTATACATGATTCTTAAGGTGTATGTAAATGTCTTTGATAAAACTAACCCTGTCCCATATGCCTACATACTAATTCTGTGCTTTGAGTACGTAGTGTGTTCACACTGGAAAACTGACAAAATAAAGCATACTTCAAAATTACTGCATGCACAGTAAATCAATTTTGGAGTGCATGCTGTTGATAGACACTATTCTCCCATAATGCAGTGCGGAAAAGGAGGAGCTTGCGTGGGTTTCCTCCCACGGTCCAAAGACGTGTAGGTCAGGTGATCGGCCATATTAAATTGTCCCTAAGTTATGAATGTGTGCGCGTCGGCCCTGTCCCCTGTGTGATCGATAGTCTGGCGGCCCGTCCAGGGTGTCTCCCCGCCTGCCGCCCAATGACTGCCGGGATAGGCTCCAGCATCCCCGCGACCCTGAGAGAAGGATAAGCGGTTCGGATTATGGATGGATGGGGGGAAAATGGTGGACTCCGACTTGACCCAAAGCCAAGCAGCAAACCAGCCTTCACTGGTGTATAGGTTTTTTTGTTAGCAGCCTACGCTGCTAACGAGAACAAGCTGGAACTTAACTTAAAGAAGTGAGTAAACGAATCAACTGTCGTGTTTAAGTAAATAAACAAATATACATCCCTGCCGTTTCAAAATGAGGGAAAAAAAATGCAAACGAACAAATCCAAACAACGTTTCAACCACTGCTTTTGTTTGCAGCTTCGTCGTAATGTTGTCGGCACACGCGTTGCCATTTCCTGTTAGCACAAACTAGCTAGTCGGCTAATTTCTGATATACTAGCAGTCAAAACAGTATACTATGAAGATAAACGCATAGGTGACACTATATAGTTGGTGTTCGTGTATAGTATGTATTTGGGACACGGCGTAATTCCACAGAGCGGTGTCGACGATAACCCTACCCAGCGCCGCCATAGCTGTCGTTCACTGAATATGGCGCGGCTTGCTGTCGTCATAATTGTGCGCCGCTCTGCATCGCTCGCTGATTGGTCCAGCTACTTACTAGCTGTCGAGTACCGTCGCCTCATAATGGATCCTTTCCAGATCTCGTAGTGAACTGAACCGGACTCGCAGGACTTTAGGCTGGCTTCGCAAAGCTAACGTTTCTATTTCGCCTCCCGGCCGTGGAGGTTCCCGGGCTGCCCCCCCAAATTAGCGAATTCAGGCGGCATCCGGGAGCCGCCGCAGCCGTGACGCGAACCCGGCCCTCCCGCATCACGAGCGGCTGCGCTAACCAGTCAGCTGAAGGGGTCCGAGGTGCAGTCTTGAACGTTGTTTTTATGTCCTACCTACGTCATATGTCCACATTTTCAACCCAAACGAGAGAGAGAGCGACCAGTTGAAATGAAAAAAATAAAAACATAAAAACATCCCAGTCATGTGGTTCAAATTCATCACATTTCTTTATATCAGGTAAAAAGATTTATCCATCTCAAGCAAGCCAACAAACTTTTGTGCGAATTTGGGGGGATTTTATTCAATGTTTGCCATTTCCACCAAGCGTTTTTGCTTTAATTCAAAACAACAAAATTTGCAGAAAGGGAGAAAAAAAAACCCAAAGTTGGATGGAAACGGGGTTCGTAAAGAGCATGTGTTTGCACATGACTTGTCGTCAGTACATCAAAGTAACTCTTGATTGACGCGTCAGAGGCTGAGATTAGGCACCGAACTAGAGAGTGAAAACCCCGTTGTAGCAAGCAGTAAAGTGAAGGTTTGGTTAAAAGTTACTTGGTAACTTTACTGCAGAGTTTATTCCTCTGTGGCCACTGCAGAGGTTAGGAGGTGACCTGTGGTATATTAGCCCAAGGCCAAATACAGGTTGTAGTGTAACACGAGATCCACACGCCTCGGATGCAGGGTTAGGTCTCCACCAGGTCAACGCTATAAAAGCCCCATTAAATCAAATACAATTAACATCTTTGTCTCCTCTTGAACCCAGTTCAAAGGCATACAGGAACACTAAATCAGAAATCGAACTCTCGGTTTTGCAACAACCTCTTTTTCTTTAATGGCCTGTGCAAGTGTTTGTGTGTGTGTATGCGTGGGTGTATGTGCGTGTTTCATTTGACACCCCAAGGAGATATGCCGAGAAACACTGAATTGGCTGATGGAGTCAAGCATCTCTGTGGTCAGTCCCTGGCTCTTCTGAGAGTGTATCTGTGCTGTAGGTCTGGATTTCAAAGCACTTTCTTTTTATGGCGGTCTTAAAACATGTCCAACTGGCTGCTGTGGTACCAATGTTTGGAGCTGTGAGGGGGGAAGAGAGCGAGCATTACAATGCATGCTGTGAAAGTAAAAGGAAAATAAGGGGTAGAGACAAAGGGCCCTGGTTTGCGGACGGCGCAAGGCCGGCGGTAGCCCTAACGCAAACGTAGTAACAATTTCATTGGGTACAAGGCGGTGTTTCTCTCGGCTTGGACGCATTTGCCTATTTCTGGGCCCGCCATGACATCGCTTGTGCCGAAATGGGCGTGGGGGCGCAGTAGAGGGCGTGTCGGTCAAAATCGGGTGGTGCAAGTTTGGTGTCACATAAAACCAAATATTACGCCCGCGTCTCCGCCTGGTCAGGCCACGTCTCAGTGCAGACGCAGGCGTCGTGTGGTCGTTTCCGGGCTTTAGGCGAAGGTGCGTAGACTCGTCCAGAATTACACACACGCCACTTTTGTGCACGTTACGTCGGCCTGTGTCGTGAATGATTTAACTAATGACTACTGCCCTTTAATCGCAAAAAATACCTGCACGTGTCATCAACGTACGTCATTACGCACGGACAACATCCCAGATAGCGTCCGGATGTGGGCCACTTCAGGCACTGATGCGGCACCGGTGGCCTTTTTCTGGCCCTGACAAAATGGATGTGAGCCTGAAGTGGCCCACATGTATAACAGCAAATATGGCCCCAAATATGCCAAATCAAATGTGGGCCTTTTTTTTGGCAAAGATGCGGTGCTCTGGGCAACATGTGATCTGGATGTGGCCCGTGTGGTAAATGGTGAATATGGCCCGAATATCAGAAAAACAAATATGGGCCACCTTTGGCAGATATGTGGCACATGCAGCATTGCCATGGCTTGGTTCTGGCCCAGATCTGGCAAACAGGAGCGGACCGCCCAAGTGCCATCATTCCACATGGTATGTGGGCCGGATGAAAGTCGGAGTGTGCAACGGGTCCAGGCCACAGCAATTTTGCTATATGGGATGGTGACGGGGATTTCCATATTTCAATTAACCTCATTCAACCTGAAAGCACGAACTGCTCGCGTAGGCCAACTGATCTGTGATCACAGCTCTCTAAAGGTGACGCGTTAAACGGTAGCCTGTCAGATCATGTGTGCGTGTTGTCTCACATCACATTGGGATCGGTGCTAATGTGTGTTGTACCCGCCCTTGGCGACTCCGTGTTGAACGAGGGCGTCAGTTTCCTCCCGGGGGAAGCTTTTCTACTGTGGCCGGTCTGGACTTCCGCCGTCAATTACCAAACTGGCAGCTGCTTTTAAAAGGAATGAGAGGAGCTGATTTGATTGGCCGTAATAGAAGACGGCCCCCACCGCTCCTGCTGATCATTTATTCCTTCTAATCCAACGCTTGTACAACTGCGCCTCCGTTGCGCCCGATTACCGCCAGCGCGGCATGTCCCGAAATCAGCAAAAAAGTCTTGGCCCCACCTTAGATCGACTCGCGCCATGACCTAGCGCCAGCGCCTTCGGCTGCACTGTGACCCGGAAACTAGAGCCCAAAGACTCTAAACAGATCTGACACGGGAGCCGTGAGAGACAATATCAATCAATCAATCAGATTTTATTTGTATAGCACTTTTCATCCAAACAAATGTAACACAAAGTGCTTCACACAATAAAATCAATAACCCCCCCCCACACACACAAAAAAATCAATAAAAGTACAGGCAAATTTTGTAAAAGTACAGAAAGGATAAAACGAAGAAGACAACAGAATGAAGAAGAGAGGACTCCAGCTGTTCTTTATACACACACACACACACACACACACACACACACACAGCAGAATGTGTGGGCACGCAGATAAGGTATACAAGCATACACACGTGCATGCATACATACTCCCCCATGCACTCACACACTCGTGCACTCACAGACACATGCACACACACGCACACATCAGTTCATAAGGCACATGCCAGCAAACAGGCAGACACAACTGAGGAACACAGAGAAACGCGAACATAGAATCAAATCTCCAATCCATAAAACATACGCACAGACACAAACCCCTATAAACACACACACACGGGCTCATCCTTCAATGCAGACGACACATACACAGGTTAGTGCGCCAGCAGCAAGGGCTTCGCCGTCCTAACTCTCCCCTATAGAAGTGAGAGTCTGTCTCTCGGCACTTCAGGACAGGAAGCAGAGTCCGCCCATACACAGGGCAGGGTCAGCCGACCAACGCCTCCATCTATCTGTCAGCCACAGTGGAACATACAGCATGGGGGTTTTACGCTGTGCAGCTGGGGTGTGTGTGTGTGTGTGTGTGTGTGTGTGTGTGTGTGTGTGTGTCTTTGCCTGGAAATTGTGACCTGCACATTATTCGCATGTTCCCGGTGATGAGAGTGGAGTCCTTACCAGTAAGCACGTCCTGACGGTCCTGATCTTATTGAGCTCCAGCAGCAACCTCTGAGCCTTCTCATGATTCCCACAATACTCATCATAAATCTGGAAACGGCTCCGCTGCAACACACACACACACACACACACATATAGCAAGAGATAAAGTTCAAATATTGTCATATCGTGATACAAAATCTTGTCTAAATGAGTGATTATGAGAATCTGTTTGCAGAATATCTCCCAAACTGAGGTCTGAAATATTTGCAGAAGATATTATTCGAAAACTACTTTCGGCTTGATGTTCTACTTTACCAAACACTTCAGTGTGTCGAACCTCAGCCGGATTCCTAAACATGGGAATTTTTGCACGTGTATCGATGTTGTACAGAATTCCCTCCGGTGATCAGGATAATGCGTTCCACATCGCCCAGCACCGGCACACGAGCCAAGGGGGACGAAAGCGAGGGAACCGAGAGACAACAGAGGCATCAAGAGATGAAAGAGGACGTGAAGTGCCAGAACGAAGCGGAATAAATGGAAAAGGGGGGGAAAAGGAAAAATAGAAACGTAAAGACGGGTGGCAGGGGAAAGAGAAGTAAACCGTAGTGTGCGGGGGGGGGTGTGGGATTGCTGCTTGGTGTGTGCCGTGGGGCCATCCATTCTGACAGGCCACTTTACTCCAGCCCGCTCCTCTGCCATCCACACGCCGTTGGCTTCGAGGCGCAGCAGAGGAACCAGACCGCCATGCCTCTCACTACCTCCGTCACCCCGCTGGGCAGCGAGGACGCCAAGCACTCCGCTTCCTGCTCTCCACGGGCCTCGCCTCGACGGACCAAACTTCATCTCGTCGAAAGTCGGTCGGATGTGGCAACAAGTGGGAGCTGGGGGGGGGGGGACCCCGCTTTAAGTCTGGTCCGAGGGGGTGCCCCGCTTTAAGTGTAGTCCGAGGGGGAGGCCCCACTTTAAGTCTAGTCCTAGGGGGGGGGCTGCTTTAAGTCCAGTCCGAGGGGGGGACCCCGCTTTAAGTCTAGTCCAAGGGGGGGGCCCCGCTTTAAGTGTAGTCCAAGGGGGGACCCCACTTTAAGTCTAGTCCGAGGGGGGGCCCCGCTTTAAGTCTGGTCCAAGGGGGGGGCCCCGCTTTAAGTGTAGTCCGAGGGGGGGGGCCCCGCTTTAAGTCTAGTCCGAGGGGGAGGCCCCGCTTTAAGTCTAGTCCGAGGGGGAGGCCCCGCTTTAAGTGTAGTCCAAGGGGGGACCCCACTTTAAGTCTAGTCCGAGGGGGGGCCCCGCTTTAAGTCTGGTCCGAGGGGGGGCCCCACTTTAAATCTAGTCCGAGGTCAACAGAAGATTACTCCTCTCATTATTTAAGAAGTCATGTTACCCCCAAGGGCAGTCGGCTGAAAATTTTACATTTTGCATCTCCACGGTTCTGCCTCTTGGCTTTCAGTCGTGGTGTGGAACGGAGCAGTGGAATCTCTGATCAGCAGGAAACAATTTTTTTGGGAGGGGGGGGGGGGGGTAGGGATAGAGAATGAGGAGGAGGAGGAAGGTATTTCCGAGCTCCGTCGCTCTGTTTTCAAACGATCGCCTCGGGCACGAGACGGAAATACGAGCCTCGCATGGCCCACGCGTCACGCGCTCCCATCAGGTCCGGCTTGCCCAATGAGGTCATCGCTTATCGGGAGCCCAGCTCCACCATCTGCCCCCCCCTCTCCCCCCCTTAGCTCATCACCTGCGCGGGCGAGCGGCCTGTCGTTCGCGTCAGTGTGCCGTCGACTTCAAAGGAGGGCCCCGAATATCATGCCGGGATCCAGAGGAGCCGAGTGTGGCGAGATTTATGCCACTTTTGAAGCCCGTTATGTGCTCGTCTGCCCCGCAGTCCCGCATCAAAGCAATATGATATATAATGGCAGTTCACAGTATAGCGGCGCTCTGTCGGGCGCATCACACATGTGCGCAGTCTTTAAGACGCTCTCACGGGGATTATCCGGAGAGATGAATTGACAACATGTGGAATATCTTATCGTCTCGGCTGCAAGCGCGGCAGCCGTTACACTGGAGAGCGAGAGATGGCTTCGGTAACGCGATAAGAGAGAAATTCTCCTCGCCCCCCCCCCCCCTATCAGAACGCGCTTATGGATTATTAAAGCATCATTTGAACCGGATCGCCTTGCCTAGGGGGGAAGATTTGGTGTTTTTTCTCTTCAGTGTTTCCGGTGATTTTCCCTCACGTTAGGCCTTGAATCCTGAATGTGTGGCCTATTTGTGCTGGCTTGTAGGCCTTCTTTCACTATAGGCAACGTTTCTCAAAGTTTATATATATATAAAAAAAAATAATCCTGCCAACAAGTCAGATTAATATAGGTTGGATTTACAAATGCAGCCAGTGTAAGAGGTGAAATGATGAAGATGACACGGTGATATCTCTAAAGGGGGGAGGGTCTGATAGAGCGGTCCGGGTGATGGGGGGGGGCTGCGTTACTCACAAAGTGCAGGAAGCAGCGTCCGACTTCGTGATGGGCGTGGGGATCGGGCTGGAGCAGCTCCTCCACCATGGACAGGAAGTCTTTGTGGACACGCAGGATCTCCTCGATGTTGGAGAAGAGCACCTAGACAGGGGACCGGGGCATAAGGTTAAGGCCTCGCCTTGTCAGGTTCAGAATCACGTTTATCGGCCATGTGGGTTTGCACGTACGTGGAATTTTGACTCCGTGGTGCACTTAACACAGAATAACAACACTGCAACACAACAATCTTCGGATATACACACAAGGATTGACTTGTACATGTGAAATAAGAGGTGATAAGGTGCAGAGAACATATCAAGAGATGCTGACATAGAAGTTAGCAGGTTACTTACATAGTACCTACGATGTACAGTACAGTATATACAAAATGGTTGGATTTATTGACAATGGGTTTTTTTTGGGGTGAGGGGGTGTTTGGGATTTCCCCCCCTCCCTTTTCTCCCAAATTGTCCAATTACCCCACTCCCCAGCCATCCCGGTCGCTGCTGCACCCCCTCTGCCAGTCCGGGGAGGGCTGCAGACTCCCCCGATACACGTGGAGTCGCCAGCCGCTTCTTCTCACCTGACAGTGAGGAGTTTCGCCAGGGGGATGTAGCGCGTGGGAGGATCACACTATCCCCCCCCCCCCTGAACAGGCGCCCCGACCGACCAGAGGAGGCGCTAGTGCAGCAACCAGGAAAGCTTCCTACCCGCAGACACGGCCAATTGTGTCTGTAGGGACGCCCGGCCAAGCTGGAGGGAACGCGGGGATTTGAACCGGCGACCCCCATGTTGACAGGCAGTGGACTAGACCGCTGCGCTGCACCCGATTCATTTTTATATCCGGTTGTTTTGGGGTGCAGTGCTGTGCAGCGCCTGCCAGAGGGGAGGAGTCGCAACCGGGTTGTGACCAGGGTGTGATGGGTCTTGCGGTGACGTCGCCCGACCTCTGGAGGTGCACAAGTCCTGAACGGAGGGCGGATTGTGCGTTGTAGCCGGTCCCCGTCCCGTTTGGCGGTTAGAAGGCGAAGGATGCTCGACAGCCCTCATTGTCATCAACTACTGGGCCACGGCTCTCCCCCGTGCAGCCGCCACCAGATCTCCGTGTTCGTGCCTCAAGCTAAACGGGCCGTAGAATAAAGAGCGAGGTTTCGTTTGAAATGGACGTGCTAGCCTGGGACTTCGACGGGCTTAGTAATTTAAACATTACGAGAGGGAATTGGCCCGTTTTAAGCACGTCGAAAAGGGATGCAAGCAGAAATTTTAACGGGGCCGTAATGAAAGGGACACATATTCTACATCTGCCATATGGAGAGTTAAACTTCGCCTTCATGCGGCGTCGACTTTTGTCCCTCTCTCCCCCCACCAATTATGTGGCCGTATTAAATGACAAAAGGATGCTGACTCATGCGCAGGAAAAGGGCCCCGTCGTGGCAGTAAAAGAGAACCGTGGCACGGAGACGCGGAAAGTACCCGGCGAGGGAACCTTTCGGGGTCATTAGTATTAACAACAAAAGAGTCCCGATGAACGATGCACGTTCGCTCGCGGTCACGTGGGACGACGGGCACAGCTGCGACGGTGACATCACGGCTGGCTTTTCCAGGCCTCCGACCAAACGGCCTGTCCGCGTACGGCGCGTTCCCAAACACGACATAGCGCGAGGGGACGTTTTCCAAAACACGGGGATGCGCAGCGAATAGCCAATATGTTTACCTTCCAAGACCGGGCGGGCGCGTCCGAGACGGCGGGAGCATCCCACTCAGCCGGGATCCTTTATAAATAGATTATATTTACAGCTGCTTCCTGGATCGCCCACTCCTTTCCCCCCCCCTCCCCCCCTCCTCCTTTATTCAGACCTTGACTATTTTGGGGGTTGAAAGAGCGCCTCAGACGAGGGCCCCCGCTCTATTTAGTTTCCACTGTAATTTCCGGGCCCTTTTTTATTTTATTTTTTATTTTATTGGATTCCATTAGAAAAAACAAGGGATTTGTGCGGCGTTAAAGGGGCCTCCGTCTCAAATCGAGACGAGCTGGTCCTAAATAGTTTTCCCCGAGTCTCGACGACGCGCCGATTACTCACCTTGACCGTCTCCTCCGTGATGTTCTTGTCCAGCTTGGTGGCGGCGTACTGGTCGAGGCGGTGCAGAAAAACCTGAAGAAGAGATCAAAAAGGGGGGGAAACGGGTCAACGCTTTTATTTTTTTTCCCTAACCGGCTCCCGGCTTGAATTACGCTTCGGCGTCGGGCTTGTTCGTACCTCAGTCTTAAAGGTTCAACGGGCCAAACGGACGAGTAGGTTTGAGGCGGTGTGCGCAGCTGCGACGCTCGGCTGCCGGAGCAGATTACTAACCCACACAATGGACACCTGATGCGGAGGACATTCTTTGCGCTGGATGACCAAAAAAAAAACCCACCCTATGCTAATTGCAGTGCCTTGTATTTCAAAGGCCATCTCATATGGCTGGAGCTCAAGAGCCGGACAGGCTAACAGCGTGTGAGTCGAAATGAATGGGAAGTGTCCTGTCTCTCCCCCCCCCACCCCCCTGGGTCCCTCAGGAGCCCGGTTCCCCCCGCCTCAGACCACAGACCCTCGACAGCCCACCGGACGCCGCGGGCCATTTTCTGAGGCTGACAAATTAGCGAGGTGTAGCTCAAATTCAATCGCGGCGTGTGCCTGAGGAGGAGTTAGTCATCTGGGCAAGGCCGCTTTAGGGAGCGGGGGGGGGGGGGGGGAACAGACGTCGGTCAGGGAGGACGGGAACACGAGTTAAAGCTCCGTCTTCGCGCAGGAGAATGTTTTTTTTTTATATAAATTTCTGATTTTTCCCTTTTTTTCACCCAATTTAGTGGCCAATCGATCCCTATTTTAATTCAAACACCCACCCTCGCACTGCGCATGCGTTCGCCAACTGCGTCTCTCCGGCCGGCGAATTTACGAACCCTACTATGGCCACGCCAAGACCCCGAAAGGACACGCCCGCCTCTATTTCTGATTGGTCCGTCACAACACGTCACCCCTATGCGTGATTTTTTTCGTACCCGTTTTCCGGGAAGTCTGCCTCTGATCAGGTAGTACTCGTTGCCTCCGTTGGTTAAGGTTATGGTGGGGTTAAGGGATAGGGTTAGCCAATCACAGACAGAGTAGGGCGGGTCTTGGCGTGGCCATAGTAGGATTCGCAAATTCGCCTCCGGCCGGCAGTCTCGAAGGAGACCGCCTCCCCACTTTCGTGACAAGGCGACTCCAGGCCGAACCACTGCTTTCTCCGACACACACAAAGACGCATTGACGTGACGAACGCAAGCCGACTCCGCCCCCCTCCCGAAGACAGCGCTGCCAATGATTGCTGCTTCATCGAGTCCGGCCATAGTCGGATCTGACGAGACCGGGGCGCGAACTCCAGTCCCCAGTGGGCAACTGCATCAACATAAAGCCGACGCTTAGACCGCTACACCACCGCGGACCTAGGAGAATGTTTTGAATACGGTTTGGCGGGCGATTATGTGTCGCCTATCCTCGGTGAGAGCCTCAGTAGGGAAACAAGGCTGCCATTTAGACTGACGGCAGGCGATACGACAAAAGCCAGAGAAACGCCTCCCTTTAACACAAATCAAAACAAAAACAAAAACCCAGACAATACAAACCATAAATCAAATTGAATTTCATCGGCTGAAGTCTTGTTCCTGTCGGGGTGCTCAGATGCAACCCCCCCCACCCCCCGTTCCTACTGATGATAGGAATCAGACAGCTACCGGGGAGCAGTTGTTCCCCAACTGGAGTCGTTTCAGTTCTCTGTGAAGCGCTCGTCTCCTCGAAGCGAGATCGGACGTGAGGAGGTTCTGAGCGGCGCCCTTGAGGAGGCGACGTGAAGTCCCCCTGAACGCGACCTAGGAGACGATGAGGAGACCCAGTTACGTAATGGAGAGCCAAACGGGGGAAGGACGTCTACGATGAGGAGACCCAGTTACGTAATGGAGAGCCAAACGGGGGAAGGACGTCTAAGGTTGATGAGCCACATATAGTCTTAATCTCTACAGTGACGGATCGGAGTCATCATAGGGCCCCGTCGCAGGCGGGTTACCCAGAGGGCAGCAGATGCGGGCCGGTTCAAACCTTGGTTCATTTTTTCCCTCCCCCTTTTCTCCCCAGTTGTACTTGGCCCAATCACCCCACTCTTCCGGGCCGTCCCGGTCGCTGCTCCAACCCCCTCTGCCGATCCGGCGAGGGCTGCAGACCACCACACGCCTCCTCCCACACATGTGGAGTCGCCAGCCGCTTCTTTTCACCTGACAGCGAGGAGTTTCGCCAGGGGGAGGTAGCGCGTGGGACGATCGCGTTACCCCCCCCCCCCCCCCGAACAGGCGCCCCAACCGACCAGAGGAGGCGCTAGTGCAGCGAGCAGGACACAAACCCACATCCGGCTTCCCACCCGCAGGCACGGCCACTCGTGTCTGTAGAGACGCCCAACCAAGCCGGAGGTACCACGGGGATTCGAACAGGCGATCCCCGTGTTGGTAGGCAACGGAACAGACCGCTATGCTACCAGGACGCCCCTGGGTTCATGTTTAAAGAAGGGGACAGGACAATGCCAGGCCAATGTGACCCCCTCAATCTGTCAGTGGGCTGTCACGGGGTTACGACTCCCCCCAACAGTTACACCCATGCACATGTGCACCAACAAACGCCAAATGAGCGCAAGCCGTCACGCGCCGAGGCAGCGCAGCGCATCCAGTCGTAGCAGACGTACGCTGCACATCTGTCAATGCAGTTGACCCCGACTGACGCGCCGGCACGCAGAACAGCCGGGCACCCTTTTACTGGCCCTCCGAGAGCAGTGATGCCATCTGTCATTTAGCAGAAGACTGGCAACCGACTGGCTGAGCGGAGCTGGCTAAAAGGTAACAGCCGCCGAGCGTGTAAACAACCCGCTTTTAACGAGGTGCGCAAGATGGGAAATATGTCGTGCTGGTAGCCACGCCGGTTGCAGAACCGGCAACTCGGCCGAGAGTTGCCAACGGACGGAAAAACGACACAGGCGGGGCTTAAACAGAAGGAAAATCTCCCATTTCCGTCCGGTGACAAGGCCACAGTTGTTTTGAATGGCCTGCCAAAACGTGTTAATCAGGAAAAAAATGTACCAAGATGGACAATCCCCCCCCCCCCAAAAAACACGGAGTGTTGTCTATGAGCACAGCTCCTCGTGGAAGAAGAACCTGCACGATTGGACTTTTGAATCCGGGCCAGCGGATGGAAAAATAGCACTTAAATAAGTAGTCCCTTTGTAGGGGTGGTACTCCATACTGATTACCATTCTGTAGCTGTCCTGACTCGCAGCTCAGCCGCTCGGGCATTAGCATCTGATTAGCAAGTCTAATGTGTACAAACATGGAGCAGACATCGGCAGGCCTCCAGATAAGCCTGACGGAGCCCGAGAGAGCAGTCCCCCCCCCCCCCCCTTTGCCGGACGCAAGAAAGTACCATTCATTTTGTTTGAAAACACAATCTGATACCGTCAAACGTCGTGGGCTCGTTAGGATACTCAGCACTTCCGTTTTCCTAACGAAGAGTCGGTTAAACACTGGACGATACACGTCCGCCTGCCGCACTACATCTGATGTGCACTAATTATATATGGCCGCAGTGACCGGGGGGCCTCCGCCGTCGAGCTGTAGGAAGGGATGAGGAGCCGCGCCGCAGATGCTAATCGGCAGGAAGCGGCGCTAGGAAAACACACAAGGCATAATGAGCAGCGGCCGCGGAGGTTCGAAACCTCACTCCGGACAAATAATAGGACGGGTTTTATCGTCCGTGTGATTGAAGACGGTTTGGGGCTCTTCAAAGGTGTAATGATCTGTGCCCTCTGGCTATGTTAACGTATAACATTAATAAAGCAAGGACGACTTCTCTCGCGCTGGGTGTTTATTCGCCGACCGGATTCCGACTGACGTTGTTACGTACATCACGTGACTTTGTTGTGGCGCTACGGAAAGCCGTAAGGGACATTAGCGAATCAAATATTACGAGCAAATATTACAAAAGGGACGCTGGGCTTGTGTGGAAGCGGAGGCTTCACCTGTTGTTTTGCACGGGAGTGCAGCACACGCTACACGGGCGAACTTGTTAAGAGCTAGAGGGCTCCAACTTAATAGGCGAAAGTGCACAAATCCCTCCCAAAGCCAGCGACAAGCAAGCCGAGAGTCTCTTGATAATCTTGGATTAGTTTTATAGAGGGCAGATGTGAGGGGGGGGGGGGGAGGGGGGAGGATGGCTGCAGACACAATAATGGGGCCCCGGGTGATTTTATGAAATGTATCAGCCAATTTTGCGGGATCATAGCCGTTTGCACTACAGTAAACGCCGCGATGGACGGTAAAAACGTTAACTATTCCAAGTCCACCGAGTCGGACCCTGATTCATGGTCGATGGAGCAGATCCAGGTTTTTGTCCCCACCGCGTCGCAGAGTACAGCAATTGTTCCCCCGCTCTTCAGCTTGGCGGGAGAGGGATTCTGCTTTGACGTCACTTGACGGCGGTCACGGGAATAACTTTGGTGCGGCCCTTTTGTTATTTCACGTTGATCCCCAACTTTAGCGCCTTCGCCGTAGAGATGTAGGGGATTAACCGAGTGAAATGTTGCGGGTCCGGACACCAAATCTTCCCCGAGACTTCCCGGGTCCCTCGATACAACACGTGTCTCCCATCCCAGCTGCCTCGTCCGCCGTCTCCGTCCTGGCACTCGTTCGACAGTCGGTCACCGGCCCTCCGCGGGGACGCGTCCTGTTCCCCAGGACCGGATGTGCTTTCCTGCAGGAAAACCACCGTGTCTGGGCGCAGTCCGTCGCCCTCAATGAAAAGCAGACTCCGTCGCCGTCTAATGCTCGGCAGCGGGAGGGGGGGGGGGATCTCAGCCGGGCCTTCTGTGACCGAAGACCGGGGGGAGAGACGGGACGTTCTGAGTTGAGAATCAAACAAACAGATGATAGAAGCCAGTGTGCGACTTCGGGAGCGCCCATTTCCTCGCTTAAATTTTAATTAATGTTTTGTCGTCGGCCTCCAAGAGGCCCATCTGGATCGTGTTTGAGCATGAGGTATTCTTTAAAGGCCCCGTTCCGAGGCTGCTCGGAAAAACACACGCGGCGATGTGAAGGTCAGGTGAAGAGTCGACCGGGGATAAAGGAACTGGATGGCAACGGCGCTGTTCTTTCCATTGGCAGTTCTTGAAGAGTTTTGCTCATCTCGAACACGGGATCCGTTCTGAATCTGAAGACACCCCTCCTCCTCCTCCTCCTCCTCCTCCACATGCACACACACACACTAACAAAGGTCACACACGGATATGGATAACGAGACACTAATAACTTAACCCGGGGCGGAATCTGACCACGACCGCTCCTCAGTAATCCCTTCCAAAGATCACACATGATACGCCCACCTTTCCATCATCGGTCATGTATTAAACAGCGTTCAAGGGAAACCTGCCGCCCCCCCCCCCGAGGCCCCGGGTATAATCACCTCCATGGCCACGCTGAAAGCCGGGGGGGGGGGGAATGCACATTAAAAGCCCATTAAAAGTTTCATTATTTCCCAGAGCAGATGGGCGTGATGATGAATGGAACCGTCCAATCGCTGCATGCGGCCCTACCTGTCATCAATCACGTGACTGCGACACACGCTCTGCAGAGGACCGCGGGCGGCTAAAGGGAAGCCGCGGATGTGCTGCCTGATGCAGAAACATGCGACTATCGCGAGAAGGCCGAACTCCACACATGACGTAGTCAAACACAGAATAAATAACTCAGGGCGTCCGGTTGGCGTGGCGGTCTATTCCGTTGCCTACCAACACGGGGCGTCGCCGGTTCGAATCCCCGCGTCACCTCCGGCTTGGTGGGGCGTCCCTACAGACACAACTGGCCGTGTGTGCGGGTGGGAAGCCGGATGTGGGTATGTGTCCTGGTCGCTGCACTAGAGCCTCTTCGGGTCGGTTGGGGCGCCTGTTCAGGGAGGAGGGGGAACTGGAGGAGGGGGGGGGGGATAGCGTGATCCTCCCACGCGCTACGTCCCCCTGCTGAAACTCCTCACTGTCAGGTGGAAAGAAGCGGCTGGCGACTCCACGTGTATGGGAGGAGGCGTGCGGTAGTCTGCAGCACCTCCCCGGATCGGCGGAGGGGGTGGAGCATCGACCGGGATGGCTCGGAAGAGTGGGGGTAATTGGGCAGGTATCGGAAGAGTGGGGTAATTGGCTCGGAAGAGTGGGGGTAATTGGACAGGTATCGGAAGAGTGGGGTAATTGGCTCGGAAGAGTGGGGTAATTGGACAGGGGAGGAAAGGGTGGGGTTGGGGGGGGGAGGGCAAAAAAAGAAATGACTTACTGCAATGATGCAGAGCTCTAATTTATAACAAATATGTGTGAAATCGACCTTCCCAACACAGAGGTCCACTCAGCAGGCAGACGGGGAACATGAGCGACAGGTTGCTCGATAGCTGCCGAAACAATGCGAGTTATTGTTCGCTCGGCCGTGGGACGGTGGAAAATGCACTGTGTGGGCTTTAGTGTTTTGGAGGGACAAATAGCTTTTTTGGGGGGGGGGGGGTGGCGGGGGCGGGGGGGGGGGGGCTGGGGGTTTGGCTGCAGAGCTGTGTTGTGTCCCTGCCAGCAGAACCTTTACAGTAAAGAGTGTGTGCTGGGCCCGGCCCAGTTCCTGAGACAAAGGTCAGGGCACCGCATGAATGGACATTGTGCAACGCCGACTCCCAGCATCCTTTTTCTGCCAAACTGAAAACGCAGACTCGTCAAAAGGCGGGGCCGTTCCCGGTCCCCTAGCCCCGTGTTGGCGAAACGGAGAACCGCACTGGAGCGGGCCGGACCCATCTGGCCCAAGCTCGGCTTCTGAAACGAGCAAGCACGACAACGATGGGACGGGAGAACAATGACGGGAGATTTCTGCATTTCCAATGAGATGCAAAGGCTGCAAGACAGACCGGCGGATACACTTGCAGCCCTGTGTGTGTGTGTGTGTGTGTGTGTGTGTGTGTGTCTGTGTCTGTGTGTGTGTGTGTGTGTGTATTTTCCCATGCAAGTTTGCTTGTGTTTGCATGTGCATGTTTGTATTGTTTTTGTACATGCGCTTGCCAAGCTAACTCATGCAATGCGGGTCGCGTCACAATAAGGGCACATGGAATGTGAAACGGGGGGGGGGGGATGGACCGGCGGGGGGAATGGAGACTGAAAAGAAACATTGCCAGAAAAAACACAAAAGGGAGCATGTCTTTCGTCACGTCACCCAGCCACACAAGTACAGCGGAATGGACGCCGCGATGGGAATACAAATCCCGGCGAGATGGGGGGGGAAAAGGACGGGGCTGAGCAGATTCGGCAGAACAAAATGATGCAGCAAATTGCTTTGACACAAAAAAAAAAGAAGGGGGGGGGGGGGGGGGAAAGATCTCTTAACTGCTCCCACGCCGCAAACGTTTGTTGGAGTCGAGTACGAAGCTGGCCTCGGACATCTGTTCGTGCGTTTAGGTTAAGACCGCTGGGTGAGCAGGCAGGAATACAAGGCCCTGTTTGATGTATTACATCCAAAACAAGAGTTTGGGTCTCTGAAGGAGGGTCTGGTTCACATGGAAGACATCTTCTCACTCAACCTAAAGGCACTGAAGACGTTCTAATTAGCACACACACACACACACACACATATATATGTTGTTTTTTTTGGGGGGGGGTCCCCCCTTTTTCTCCCCAGTTGTACCTGGCCAATTACCCCACTCTTCCCAGTCGCTGCCCCCCCCCCCTGGGCTGCAGACTACCACATGCCTCCTCCGATGCATGTGCTTCTTTTCACCTGACACCCCCCCCGAACAGGCGCCCCGACCCGACCAGAGGAGGCGCTAGTGCAGCGACCGGGACACATACCCACATCCGGCTTCCCACCCGCAGACACGGCCAACTGTGTCTGTAGGGACGTCCCGACCCGAGAGCCGGAGGTGACACGGGGATTCAAACCAGCGACCCCCCGTGTTGGTAGGCAACGGGAATAGACCGCCACGCCACCCCGGACGCCCCCTAATTAGCACATATATTGACGCCGGTGTCGGACATCGTGCCGATACCCGGGCTGAAATGGAATAACGGCACTCGAGTTCCACCAAGACTAGAATGGGATACCGTTAACCGGGAGCAACCGGTCCTAAATAAAAGCAAAGCGATCTGATTGGCGGCCTTTTTGGCACGCGGGAGGCCTGTATTTCTTTAACGGTGGGGGGAAGAAAAAAAAAGTGATTCTAGCTCAATTATTTTCACCGCTGACCCCGAACTGATGCTCTTAGTCTGCACTGTTCAGCAAAAGCAACGGGTCAAGAACCGATGGGAGCACCGAAAAAGCGACGTCGGCGCATCTGTGTGAAATACACGGAGCCAGAACTGCAAGAAAAGTTCAGGATTACATTTGTCAACACACTTGTTTCAACAAAACTACACCGCTGAAATCTAAATAGCCTATGATAGACTTTGCAGTAGGGTCTGTTGTGAGCTTAAACGGCCAATCTGAATCCGTTCATTCTGCACATACGTCCTTTAAACTGGTCAAATAAACAGACGGGCCCGGTCTGTTGTGTCTAGAGACAAACGCGTTTACCCAGAATAAGGCCTCAAGCTGGGGAAACCTCTCCCCACGCTACACTTCCATGCTTTTTGCAGTGAAAAGGCGATGAAAGGTAGGGGAGACACTAAAAACAGCTCCAGCGTTTGCAACAAAAGAGAGACAGTCGTGCAAACAGTTGAAAGAGGAGACAAAAGGCTAAGGAAGCCCGAGGATGGAGACCCAAACAATCCACCGGGGGTCAGCCAGTAGACTGTGACGACGTGCTCGTTAATGTGTTTGTGTGTGTGTGTGTGTGTGGGGGGGGGGGGGGTCCTGCATTTGGGGAGCGGGATGTAAAACGATGATAACAGGGGGGACGAAGCGGCGGCTAACAGGTGCACCAGCAGCTTTGCATCCTCAGGCGAGCTCTTATGACGCCTCACCCGCTCTGGATTTTGTGTATGTGTGTGTGTGCGTGATGTGGGCGGGGCGAGCGCGAGCATTTTTCTGGCCCTCACCCTTGCGGGACCCCGCCCCCTGAGCTTGTGGGGAGGATATAGTGCCTTTAGCATACTTCCTGCAGGGGAGGAGCCCTGTTGCATGGGGATTTCAGGGTTAAAAGGGCCCAAATCTCCTGTATGGAGGGTTACACACACACACACACACACACACTGTCGCACACAAACGCACACCGCGCGAGCACGAACGTCCTGGCAAGCGGGAGCCAAACTTCCCCGAGATGCACCGAGCCGAGACAAAACAAGTCAGTCCCCGACGCTGACAAGCCCACCGGGGGGGACATCCGAGGAGGAGAGAGAAAAGGCCCTTTGTAGGAACACCGTTCCTGCAAGGCAGACCGTCCTGTCTTTAACGTGTCCCCATGACACCTCCAGGAGTCATCCGGCCCTCGCCCGTCTCATTAGCCCTCTGGCTAGTTTTCCCAAAGCTCTGCGGCGGACCCCTTTCCTCCGCTGGGAATGTGTACAGGAAACAGATCCTATAAATACAGTGTGAATGTTAATACGTTCGTCCAAGGAGTGGCTATAAGTGCTCATCCGCACACATCCACGGAGGGGCTCTTCTGGTTTTGAACGATCAGCAGAGGCTCCGCACCGTCTATACTGTACGCTCCACCGTCGCCGGGTCCCTCCGAACAAGACTCCCGTCTGCCTCCGGGAGACCTGTGCGCCGGCGTTCCGGCCTCGAGGAGACCGGCGCCGACGCGGAACGATCCCCGTCCACACCGGAACGGTCTTACCCCCGGCCAAAGACGAGCACTGGATGTGGACAACTGTCTTTTATCGGGTTTGGAAAATGCACGGGTTGCTAAACAACCTGCGGCTCGAACAAGCGATGCAAAAATGAAAACCTTTCTCCTCCCCGCTTCCACGCCACCGTTATTCTTTCAGTGACCCCCCGCATCCGCGGCGAGAAGGGCCCTACATAAGCAATGAAACGAAGCATCTCAGGGTAATGAATTTCGCACCGGGTGACGCCCAGAAGGGGAGATCGGCACACCGACGAAACGACAGCGGGTTTGCCGTCAAACGGCGTCTCTCCCGGGCCTACAGCTGTGTTCGATTTCACCCTGTCGTAGCCCAGTGAATGACAGGCATCTTGGCCATATTGAGAAGAGCCTTTTGGCTTGTGAAATTGGGTATTAAACGGCGGGACGTGCCGTCCATATAGGAGCGCCTATCCGCCCTGCCGCGCCTTCCTCGATCTCCGCGTACAGCCGAGCAAACCCGCTACCCATTGATAGCCGTGGCCCGGCCGTTCCCGACGGTGCCACACACCAGCACGCCCAATTGAACTGCGAGATGACTAAGCGAAATAGTTGCCGCCCCCCCCCCACCCCCCCAAATCTGTGACTTCTCACAAAGCATGTCTGTCACACACCCAGATTGTTCTTTTTAATCGCCATTCCGGGTCTCGGAGGCGCCCGCCGGAGAGAGACCCGCCATCTATCTCAGCGGGACTGGCAAGGAGGAAGGGAAGCACACTGTGTCGGCCTCTCTGTCACAGGGCAGAGCTGGACACCGTCAATGGGAGTTGAACAACCGCTCTGCCAGAATCTATCCCTCCGTCTGTCGGCTCTCTCTCTCGCTCTCTCTCTCTCTCTCTCTCATCTCTCTCTCTCTCTCTCTCTCTCTCTCTCTCTCTCTCTCTCTCTCTCTTCTCTCTCTCTTCTCTCTCTCTCTCTCTCTCTCTCTTCTCTCTCTCTCTCTCTCTCTCTCTCTCTCTCTCTCTCTCTCTCTTTGCCTCTCTGACTCTCCATCTCTGCCTAGGGCCCCACCGCTGAGATTTAAGCACCCCCCCCCTCCCTCTCCCTCCGTCTTTCCCCATACTGCCCCCCCCCCATCAGCATTCCCTCCTGCCAAGGGTCCTCACACCGTGCCATCTTTGTTACAGTGAATGGAGAGCCGCCCTCGCCCACCAAGCCTGCCTCCGAGCACCGCTGCAGATCTGGGATAGGGCGATGTGCACGAAAAGAGCTTAGTAAATGGACGGCATTCATATGGGGCTTCTCTGGTCGACCGGCCCGCTCGAAACGCTTTACACATTCACACCCATACACTGATGGAGGCCGCCATGCAAGGTGGCAACCTGCTCATCAGGAGCAGTGAGGGGTTCAATTTCTTGCTCGAGGACACTTCCAACACGCTCTTCGCAGGGGCTCGAACCGACGACCCCCTGATTACTAGACGACTCGCTCTGCCTCCTGAGCGAGTGCATAAGCTCACCAGAAACTCGTAGCTGTAAATTTCCAGAGCTCCGCTTGCAGGCCGCGATATCGCTCCAGCAACAGCCCGGGTGATTTTCAGAGGGTCAAATAAGGCGGCTGCCCAGGAAGTCATTAAATCAAGCCAATTACGGGATTTGTGTGATGCGCTCGAGAAAGGCCGACGTTACGAAGGTTTTGGTTTCCAGCCAGCAACAAGAGTTGCAGCCTAATATGAAGGATGGCCACGATCCGCCTCGCGTTGTGTCCTTTGCAATGTGATTATTGTGCATGCATCGATTCTGAGATGGTACATCGTGCAGACCACTCATCCGTCAAACCAATGCACGTTTCCGAAGGGGAAGGGCTGAGCCGCTCGTGTCATGGCCAACGCCCCGCTCTTTCGTACCCTAGCCGTGGAGGTATTTACAGGGGCGGCGTGGAAGGCCTCCTCTCTGCAGACCTTCTTATTTTAAGCTGCAAAAACTTCCTGTCCGGCCCGATTCACAAAAGCCGACTTTATGCCCCGTCGTCACGGTAATTTGCAGGAAGAAGCGGGTCAGCGTTGTAGGAGGGGGACCTAAAACCGGCTGCAGACAGATTTAGCATCGGAACGCTTGAAAAGGCCCGGCGCAAAAAACTTAACCGACCGTCTGATCCGCAAATAAGGTCCAGTTGTGGGCGCGGGGCCTAATATAGTTAAAACAGACGGCAGGGAGAGAGAGAAAGAAAGAGGGAAGGTCTGCGGGCAGGGCATCTCCCCAGACAGACAGAGGGACACTTGTCTAACCATCGGGGCCTGCGGAGCAAATCTCGGTCAAGTGCTTAATTGAATAATTTCAACAAAGTGGAATTTCCCATCGCGTCTGGCCTCGGCGGCGCTCGCCGTTTGTGGATTCTGAGCCCGTAGGAACCGGGGGGGGGGGGTGGTGGACAGAAACGTGGATGACATGGAAAATGTGAGCATGAAACCGCAGAGGGCGGAGCGGCAGACGCGTCCCGATACGTTCACGGGACCAAGCCGTCGAGGACGTCAAAAATCGAAATGGAGAGAGCGGAGACGGCTGCACGGCAGACTCTGTGGGATACCGATGTTTGAAATAAATACGCCTATTGTGTATCGCATCGCTGAAATCCGGTGTGGTTGGTAATTTGCTAAATTGGAAGGTTAGCTCTCTGCACAGAAATAGCCCATTTCCGCTAATGAGCAGCAGATGAGCTCTGAGGTTATTGGTGTACATATATATATATATATATATATATATAGCATTTTTTTCTGAAACCGTCAATGGTGTTGTGAGTGCTCAACTAATGAGGAGCAGAATATCAGCACAGATACAGGAAAAAAGATATATATATATATATATATATGTGTGTGTGTGTGTGTGTGTGTATGTATGTATATATATTGTATATGTATATGTGTGTGTGTATATAAGTATATATATATATGTATATGTATATGTATGTATGTATGTATGTATGTATGTATGTATGTATGTATGTATGTATGTATATGTATGTATATATATGGCATATTAGAAATTGTATACCAGGGGCCTCCGGGTGGCGTGGCGGTCTATTCCGTTGCCTACCAACACGGGGATCGCTGGATCGAATCCCCGTGTTACCCCCGGCTTGGTCGGGGCGTCCCTACAGACACAATTGGCCGTGTCTGCGGGTGTGGAGCAGGATGTGGGTATGTGTCCTGGTCACTGCACTAGCGCCTCCTCTGGTCGGTCAGGACACTTGGTGTGTGGGCGGGGGGGGAATAGCGTGATCCTCCCACGCGCTACGTCCCCCTGGCAAAACTCCTCACTGTCAGGTGAAAAGAAGCGGCTGGCGACTCCACATGAACCGGAGGAGGCGTGTGGTAGTCTGCAGCCCTCCCCGGGTCAGCAGAGGGGGCGGAGCAGCGACCGGGGTGGCTAAGAAGAGTGGGGAACTTGGCCGAATACAACTGGGGAGAAAAGGGGGGCAAAAAAAAAAAAGAAACGGTATACCAAGTAGTGCACACCCCCTGATCTGAGCAGGTGTGTGTGTGTGTGTGTGTGTGTGTGCGCTCATGCATGTGTGTGTGTGTGTGTTTGCACGCTCCCCAAAGTGGAACATGCCAGCCTAAACACAGGGCCCCTTGTGAGGATGTCCCCTTTTCAAAGTGCATCTACATCTACTATGTCCTCGCAGGCGCCATACCAGTCTTCCTCTTGTCGTGCGCTAAGTGCTATGTGACCAGGCAGCTGAAAATGGCCGAATGAAAGGCCACCTTCTGTTGTGGTGGGGGAGGGGGGGGGGTACCGCCAGCTCATCCTCCTGAGCTGGACTGGACGGAATAAGGGGCCTGTATGGAGCATCGCCTATGCAGCGAGGGTCGGCGTTGCCAAGTCGGCATCAGCAGCAAAACTGTGCTTTGCCCTGTATACGGGAGACGGTGGGGGAGGTGTGTGTGTGTGTGTGTGTGTGCGTGTGTGTGTGTGTGTGTGTGTGTGTGTGTGTGTGTGTGTGTGTGTGTGTGTGGAAGCAGGAAACGTGCAGCACAATGTAAAGAAGGGGAGGCCCAGGAAGGAAGGAAATCCTGCTCACAAAATGGCCACCGAGACAAAAGCCAAGGAGCTCGCTCCAGTTCTACAGTCCTCTATAAGGACCTCTTAAGCTTCTCACATTGAGCAAAAAAATAAAAAATAAAAAAATAAAAAAAGTTTAAAAGGACTGTACACAAAAGGTGAGGACTGAAAAGATAGCTACACTTATAAGTAAAACGTTTGTGTCGGCCTTGTTTTCATGCTTAACTAAACTAAATTGACAAAAAAAAAATTATCTATTTAGTTTGCAGCAATGAAGTTTTGTAGGGGGGACCACACACATGTAAAAACACACGCATGTGCAGTACACACATGCATGCACACACATGCATGCACACACCTGCAGGTGCACACATGCATGCACACACATGCACGTACGCACATGCATGCACACACATGCACGTACGCACATGCATGCACACACATGTAAAAAACACACGCATGTGCAGTACACACATGCATGCACACACATGCATGCACACACCTGCAGGTGCACACACATGCATACACACACATGCATGCACACACATGCACGCACGCACATGCACGCACGCACATGCATGCGCACACGTGTATGCACGCACACATGCATGCACACACATGCACGTACACACATGCACGCACACAAATGCATGCACACGCACGCACGTACACGCACGCATGCACACGCATGCATGCAACGCGCGCGCAGCGCACGACCTCCGCCTGATTAGGTTGTGAGTTATCCATCTGACACTGGGCGCCCACGGGAGCAGTTTTAGCAGCTCTTCGCACTAAAACTAATTTGCTCCTCGCTTTTCACCACAATGCTGCTCAGCGCGCCACAGCCGCGACGTGAAGCTGCAGCCCGTCTCGTTTTAGTAATCTCGTTACCGGGGCGTAAATGAAGATTTCTGCACGTGCCTCAATATTTCCCCTGCGGTAATCACGTTCGCTTCATCTCGGAGGCCGCTGGAAAGCTTTGTTTTCATCGAGATGAAGAAACCCCCCCCCCCGTTATAAACCATGCAGTGGCATGGGTCGAGGCTAGCTCCCATCGATGCAGAGAACGGAAATGGGAGTAGAGAACGGTCAACTGAGCATGCGCGAAATGCCTCTACCACGCCTCCGCACAGCATCCAGGCGCTAGGAAGACCCACCCCTACTCTGCGTCTGATTAGCTAACTTCAACCCTAACCTACCCAAAGAACGGAGGCAACGAGCACTTGCGCATGCGCAGTTGACCGTTCTCTGCGTCGACGGGAACTAGCCTCTACCCAGTGGCGTAACGACCGGAACCAACGACCAGTTTCATATGCAAATAATGGGCGTGACCATTGACTAGAGTATCGATGACTACGTGTGCTGATCAGAGAGGATTGGGGGAATAGTTGCAATCACAGCGTTGTAAGATGGCGACAGATGTACTGCAGCGAATTAAGGGGGGCAGCCCGGGAACCGCCACAGCCGGGACGCGAACCCGTATCTCCCGCACCGCGGGCGACAACGTTAACCAGTCGACTATAGGGTCCGGCCCGTTAGCCCCGCCCCCCCGGTACACATGGCCACGTGTATCTGTCAGTAAACAATGTATCCAGAGTGATGACACGTGTATCTGTCAGTAAACAATGTATCCAGAGTGATGACACGTGTATCTGTCAGTAAACAATGTATCCAGAGTGATGACACGTGTATCTGTCAGTAAACAATGTATCCAGAGTGATGACACGTGTATCTGTCAGTAAACAATGTATCCAGATGAACTGATTCAACCTCCTTTGCTTTTCTCCCCTGGATAAATGAGCATTGCGTCAAGACGCAACAGCAAGACAACAAGTGCGCGGTGGTGTAGCGGTCTAAGCATCGGCTTTGTGTCGATGCAGTTGCCCACTGGTGGAACAGGGGTTCGCGCCCCGGTCTCGTCAGATCCGACTATGGCTGGAGTCGGTGTGTGTGTTGCAGCTGGCACATGCAATACGAGGGGTGGGAGTTTGAAGTAGAATAGGGAGCGATTGGCCACTAAAATTTGAAGGACAAATCAGAAATAAACTTATATATATATATATAAAAGACAACAAGATCCGTGTCGAGATGAAGGATTGTGCACATCCGCTCTTTTCAGCTGATATGGGGCACCAGCCTGATGCACACACCTCTGCAGGAGACGACTCCGCCACCATTGTGCCGATACCCACTGTCACTCATCTTTCAGCCCGGCTCCGCACAAAAAAATGTTCAGTTTCATGCCGGGACGCTGAACTGGTTCACAAACACTCATTACAGAAGGGGCTCACAGTAGGACACACATGCATGGACACACACACACACACACTTGTGCACACACACTAAAGACACAAAAAAACACACAATACAATTATTAATAGGGACATTATGCACGGCAGAGCCAGGGGAGCGCGCCGACACTCGGGACGAGCCTGCACACTATGGAGAATCCAAAACAACAGGGGCGGCGACAATCACGGCCTTGTGAACAACGTGAAGACAAAAAGCCGGCTGTTTGTGTGACGGTGGTGGGGAATTAAAATGCAAGCAGGACACTTCGTCGGTTCAGGGGCCTCACATGGGGCCAGAGAACATGGAGAGAAACTGACTCCAGTCTAGGAACGGAGAGACTGGCCGAACCCAATTAAAAAGAATCAAGGTGGAAAACAAGTCTTCCTCTCTTCTTTTCCCCCTCTCTCTCTCTCCTCTCTGTCTCTCCTCTCTGTCTCTCCTCTCTGTCTCTCCCTCCCTCCCTCTTTCTCTCTCTCTCCTCTCTGTCTCTCCCTCTTTCTCTCTCCTCTCTGTCTCCTCTGTCTCCTCTCTGTCTCTCCCTCCCTCCCTCCCTCCCTCTCTCTGTCTGTCTCTCTCTCTCCTCTCTGTCTCTCCCTCCCTCCCTCTCTTTCTCTCTCCTCTTTCTCCCTCCCTCCCTCTCTCTGTCTTTCTCTCTCTCTCCTCTCTGTCTCTCCCTCCCTCCCTCTCTGTCTGTCTCTCTCTCTCCTCTCTGTCTCTCCCTCCCTCCCTCTCTCTGTCTTTCTCTCCTCTCTCTGTCTCTCCCTCCCTCCCCCTCTCTCTACTCTCTCTCTCACTCTTTCTCTCTCCTCTCTGTCTCTCCCTCCCTCCCTCTCCCTCCCTCCCTCTCTTTCTCTCTCCTCTTTCTCCCTCCCTCCCCCTCTCTCTACTCTCTCTCCTCCTCTCTCTCTCACTCTTTCTCTCTCCTCTCTCTCTCTCTCTCTCTCTCTCTCTCTCTCTCGTCTCCTCTGTCTCTCCCTCCCTCTCTCTCCCCCCTCTCCCACTGTCTCTCCCTCTTTCTCTGTCTCTCCCTCTCTCTCCTCTCTGTCTCTCTCCCTCCCTCTCTGTCTGTCCTCTCTTTCTCTCTCCCCTCTCTCCCTCCCTCCCCCTCTCTACTCTCTCTCCTCCTCTCTTCTCTCTCGCTCTTTCTCTCTCCTCTGTCTCCTCTCTGTCTCCTCTCTCTCCTCTCTGTCTCTCCCTCCCTCTCTCTCTCTCTCTGTCTTTCTCTCCCTCTCTCTCCTTTCTGTCTCTCCTCCCTCCCTCCCCCTCTCTCTCTCCTCTCTCTCCCCTCTCTCTCCTCTGTCTCTCCCTCTCTCTCCTCCCGTTTCTCTCTCTCTCCCTCTTTTTCTCTCTCCTCTCTCTCCCTCCTCTCCTCTTGCTCTCCTCTCTCTCTCCTTTCTCTCCCCCCTCTCTCCCTCTCTCTCCCCCTCACTCTCTCTCCCTCTCTCTCCCTCCTCTCCCTCTCTCTCTCCCTCTCTCTCCCCTCCCTCTTGCTCTCCTCTCTCTCCTTTCTCTCCGTCTCTCCCTCTCTCTCTCCTCTCTCTCCCTCTCTCTCCCTCTCCTCTCTCTCTCCCTCTCTCTCCCCTCCCTCTTCTCTCCCTCTCTCTCCTCCTCTCCCTCTTGCTCTCCTCTCTCTCCTCTTCTCTCTTCCTCTCTCTCCTCCCTCCCTCTCTCTCCCTCTCTCTCCCCCTCCCTCTTGCTCTCCTCTCTCTCCTCCTCTCTTCCCTCCCTCCTCCCTCTCTCTCCCTCTCTCTCCCCCTCCTCTTCTCTCCTCTCTCTCCCCTCTCTCTCTCTCTCCCCTCCTCTCTCTCCTCTCTCTCTCTCCCTCTCTCTCTCTTCTCCTTGCTTCTCTCTCTCTCCCTCTCTCTCCCTCTCTCCCCTCCCTCTTGCTCTCCTCTCTCTCTCCTCTCTCTCTCCTCCCTCTCCCCCTCTAAGACGGTTCTGATCAAAACTCAGCCTCCATTCAGAGTCTCCAGACTGTTCAGTGAGGGGGGAAAACAGCCCTGGCCTGATTAGCCAGATAGGGATCATAAACATCCTTCACGTTGCGAGGGGAAAAATACACTTGTCAACAAAGCATCCCAAATAATGGATGGAACAGATGCAGTCGCCAATGCCGGAGGGACGCGAGGAGCGAGAGCGAGAGGAAGAGAGAGAGAGAGAGATTAAGGGGCGGGGGTGGGGGGCAGTTTAGCGCAGGAAGGCAAAACGGCAGGTGTGGAGGAAAGATGAAGAGGGGTGCTGCTCGGAACCGGGCCTGCGAGAGGAACAGGAACGGGTTAACACGACGACCATCGGGCCCCCCGAGCTGGCAGGGAAGAGTCTGTGGAAGACCTCATGGCCGAGTCCCGTCCGTCCACCACAGAGACAACCTAACGTGACCGGCGGATCTCCGCACGCCGGCCGTCACGCATC